>NW_027656546.1:0-81569 GCF_964235325.1 Thermobia domestica
AATCCGTAAAAAAGTAAAAAAGAATAAAAGTTAAAATATTATCGCGTAACATATATGTGGGACGATGACTTTTGTTTTATATACACTTCGTACTTAATGCCAGGTGAGGTATTGGGGCGAGTGTGAGGGGATGTGGAGGCCGACTCGCCCGGAGCGGGAACTAATTCCCAAGTTAAATCGTGACGTTTAAATCCGTAAAAAAGTATAAAAATAAAAGTTAAAATATTTTCGCGTAACATATATGAGGTCGATAGCTTTCGTATTATATAGTTTTCGTACTTCCCGCCAGGTGAGGTATTGGGGCGAGTGTGAGGGGATGTGGAAGCCGAGTCGCCCGGAGCGGGTACTAATTCCCAAGTAATATCGTGACGTTTAAATCCGTAAAAAAGTATAAGAATAAAAGTTAAAATATTTTCGCGTAACATATATGAGGTCGATGGCTTTCGTATTATATAGTTTTCGTTCTTCCCGCCAGGTGAGGTATTGGGGCGAGTGTGAGGGGATGTGCAGGCCGACTCGCCCGGAGCGGAAACTAATTCCCAAGTAAAATCGTGACGTTTAAATCCGTAAAAAAGTATAAAAATAAAAGTTAAAATATTTTCGCGTAACATATATGAGGTCGATGGCTTTCGTATTATATAGTTTTCCTTCTTCCCGCCAGGTGAGGTATTGGGGCTGGTGTGGGGGGATGTGGAGGCCGACTCCCCGGAGCGGGAACTAATTCCCAAGTAAAATCGTGACGTTTTAATCCGTAAAGAGTATAAAAATAAAAGTTAAAATATTTTCGCGTAACATATATGAGGTCGATGGCTTTCGTATTATATAGTTTTCGTTCTTCCCGCCAGGTGAGGTATTGGGGCGAGTGTGAGGGGATATAGAAGCCAACTCGCCCGGAGCGGGAACTGATTCTCAAGTAAAATCGTGACGTTTAAATCCGTAAAAAAGTATAAAAATAAAAGTTAAAATATTTTCGTGTAACATATATGAGGTCGATGGCTTTCGTATTATATAGTTTTCATTCTTCCCGCCAGGTGAGGTATTGTAGCGAGTGTGAGGGGAAGTAGAGGCCGACTCGCCCGGAGCGGGAACTAATTCCCAAGTTAAATCGTGACGTTTAAATTCGTAAAAAAGTAAAAAAGAATAAACGTTAAAATATTATCGCGTAACATATATGTGGGACGATGACTCTTGTTTTATATACACTTCGTACTTCCTGCCAGGTGAGGTATTGGGGCGAGTGTGAGGGGATGTGGAGGCCGACTCGCCCGGAGCGGGAACTAATTCCCAAGTAAAATCGTGACGTTTTAATCCGTAAAAAAGTATAAGAATAAAAGTTAAAATATTTTCGCGTAACATATATGAGGTCGATGGCTTTCGTATTATATAGTTTTCGTTCTTCCCGCCAGGTGAGGTATTGGGGCGAGTGTGAGGGGAAGTGGAGGCCGACTCGCCCGGAGCGGGAACTAATTCCCAAGTAAAATCGTGACGTTTAAAACCGTAAAAAAGTAAAAAAGAATAAAATTTAAAATATTTTCGCGTAACATATATGAGGTCGATGGCTTTCGTATTATATAGTTTTCGTTCTTCTCGCCAGGTGAGGTATTGGGGCGGGTGTGAGGGGATGTGGAGGCCGACTGGCCCGGAGCGGGAACTAATTCCCAAGTTAAATCGTGACGTTTAAATCCGTAAAAAAGTAAAAAAGAATAAAAGTTAAAATATTATCGCGTAACATATATGTGGGACGATGACTTTTGTTTTATATACACTTCGTACTTTCCGCCAGGTGAGGTATTGGGGCGAGTGTGAGGGGATGTGGGGGCCGACTCGCCCGGAGCGGGAACTAATTCCCAAGTAAAATCGTGACGTTTAAATCCGTAAAAAAGTATAAAAATAAATTTAAAATATTTTCGCGTAACATATATGAGGTCGATGGCTTTCGCATTATATAGTTTTCGTTCTTCCCGCCAGGTGAGGTATTGGGGCGAGTGTGAGGGGATGTGGAGGCCGACTCGCCCGGAGCGGGAACTAATTCCCAAGTAAAATCGTGACGTTTAAATCCGTAAAAAAGTATAAAAATAAAAGTTAAAATATTTTCGCGTAACATATATGAGGTCGATGGCTTTCGTATTATATAGTTTTCGTTCTTCCCGCCAGGTGAGGTATTGGGGCGAGTGTGAGGGGATGTGGAGGCCGACTCGCCCGGAGCGGGAACTAATTCCCAAGTAAAATCGTGACGTTTAAATCCGTAAAAAAGTAAAAGAAATAAAAGTTGAAATATTATCGCGTAACATATATGTGGGACGATGACTTTTTTTTTATATACACTTCGTACTTCCCGCCAGGTGAGGTATTAAGGCTAGTGTGAGGGGATGTGGAGACCGACTCGCCCGGAGCGGTAACTAATTCCCAAGTAAAATCGTGACGTTTAAATACGTAAAAAAGTATAAAAATAAAAGTTAAAATATTTTCGGGTAACATATATGAGGTCGATGGCTTTCGTATTATATAGTTTTCGTACTTCCCGCCAGGTGAGGTATTAGGGCGAGTGTGAGGGAATGCGGAGGCCGACTCGCCCGGAGCGGGAACTAATTCTCAAGTAAAATCGTGACGTTTAAATCCGTATAAAAGTATAAAAATAAATGTTAAAATATTTTCGCGTAACATATATAAGGTCGATGGCTTTCGTATTATATAGCTTTCGTTCTTCCCGCCAGGTGAGGTATTGGGGCCAGTGTGAGGGGATGTGGAGGCCGACTCGCCCGGAGCGGGAACTAATTCCCAAGTAAAATCGTGACGTTTAAATTCGTAAAAAAGTATAAAAATAAAAGTTAAAATATTTTCACGTAACATATATGAGGTCGATGGCTTTCGCATTATATAGTTTTCGTTCTTCCCGCCAGGTGAGGTATTGGGGCGGGTGTGAGGGGATGTGGAGGCCGACTCGCCCGGAGCGGGAACTAATTCCCAAGTAAAATCGTGACGTTTAAATCCGTAAAAAAGTATAAAAATAAAAGTTAAAATATTTTCGCGTAACATATATGAGGTCGATGGCTTTCGTATTATATAGTTTTCGTTCTTCGCGCCAGGTGAGGTATTGGGGCGAGTGTGAGGGGATGTGGAGACCGACTCGCCCGGAGCGGAAACTAATTCCCAAGTAAAATCGTGACGTTTAAATCCGTAAAAAAGTAAAAAAAATAAAAGTTGAAATATTATCGCGTAGCATATATGTGGGACGATGACTTTTGTTTTATATACACTTCGTACTTCCCGCCAGGTGAGGTATTAAGGCTAGTGTGAGGGGATGTGGAGACCGACTCGCCCGTAGCGGGACTTAATTCCCAAGTAAAATCGTGACGTTTAAATCCGTAAAAAAGTATAAAAATAAAAGTTAAAATATTTTCGGGTAACATATATGAGGTCGATGGCTTTCGTATTATATAGTTTTCGTACTTCCCGCCAGGTGAGGTATTAGGGCGAGTGTGAGGGAATGCGGAGGCCGACTCGTCCGGAGCGGGAACTAATTCCCAAGTAAAATCGTGACGTTTAAATCCGTAAAAAAGTATAAAAATAAAAGTTAAAATATTTTCGGGTAACATATATGAGGTCGATGGCTTTCGTATTATATAGTTTTCGTTCTTCCCGCCAAGTGAGGTATTGGGGCGAGTGTGAGGTGATGTAGAAGACGACTCGCCCGGAGCGGGAACTAATTCCCAAGTAAACTCGTGACGTTTAAATCCGTAAAAAAGTATAAAAATAAAAGTTAAAATATTTTCGCGTAACATATATGAGGTCGATGGCTTTCGTATTATATAGTTTTCGTTCTTCCCGCCAGGTGAGGTATTGGGGCTGGTGTGAGGGGGTGTACTGGCCGACTCGCCCGATGCGGGAACTAATTCCCAAGTAAAATCGTGACGTTTAAATCCGAAAAAAAGTAAAAAAGAATAAAATTTAAAATATTATCGCGTAACATATATGTGCGACGATGACTTTTGTTTTATATACACTTCGTACTTCCCGCCAGGTGAGGTATTTGGGGCGAGTGTGAGGGGATGTGCAGGCCGACTCGCCCGGAGCGGGAACTAATTCCCAAGTAAAATCGTGACGTTTAAATCCGTAAAAAATATAAAAATAAAAGTTAAAATATTTTCTCGTAACATATATGAAGTCGATGGCTTTCGTATTATATAGTTTTCGTTCTTCCCGCCAGGTGAGGTATTGGGGCGAGTGTGAGGGGATGTGGAGGCCGACTCGCCCGGAACGGGAACTAATTCCCAAGTAAAATCGTGACATTTCAATCCGTAAGAAAGTATAAAAATAAAAGTTAAAATATTTTCGCGTAACATATATGAGGTCGATGGCTTTCGTCTTATATAATCTTCGTTCTTCCCGCCAGGTGAGGTATTGGGGCAAGTGTGAGGGGATGTGGAGGCCAACTCGCCTGGAGCGGAAACTAATTCCCAAGTAAAATCGTGACGTTTAAATCCGCAAAAAAGTAAAAAAGAGTAGAAGTTAAAATATTATCGCGTAACATATATGTGGAAAGATGACATTTGTTTTATATACACTTCGTACTTCCCGCCAGGTGAGGTATTAGGGCGAGTGTGAGGGGATGTGGAGGCCGACTCGCCCGGAGCGGGAACTAATTCCCAAGTAAATTCGTGACGTTTAAAACCGTAAAAAAGTAAAAAAGAATAATAGTTAAAATATTTTCGCGTAACATATATGAGGTCGATGGCTTTCGTATTATATAGTTTTCGTTCTTCTCGCCAGGTGAGGTATTGGGGCGGGTGTGAAGGGATGTGGAGGCCGATTGGTTCGGAGCGGGAACTAATTCCCAAGTAAAATCGTGACGTTTAAATCCGTAAAAAAGTAAAAAAGAATAAAAGTTAAAATATTATCGCGTAACATATATGTGGGACGATGACTTTTGTTTTATATACACTTCGTACTTTCCGCCAGGTGAGGTATTGGGGCGAGTGTGAGGGGATGTGGAGGCCGACTCGCCCGGAGCGGGAACTAATTCCCAAGTAAAATCGTGGCGTTTAAATCCGTAAAAAAAGTATAAAAATAAAAGTTAAAATATTTTTGCGTAACATATATGAGGTCGATGGCTTTCGTATTATATAGCTTTCGTTCTTCCCGCCAGGTGAGGTATTGGGGCCAGTGTGAGGGGATGTGGAGGCCGACTCGCCCGGAGGGGGAACTAATTCCCAAGTAAAATCGTGACGTTTAAATCCGTTAAAAAGTATAAAAATAAAAGTTAAAATATTTTCGCGTAACATATATGAGGTCGATATCTTTCGTATTACATAGTTTTCGTTCTTCCCGTCAGGTGAGGTATTGGGGTGAGTGTGAGGCGATGTGGAGTCCGACTCGCCCGGAGCGGGAACTAATTCCCAAGTAAAATCGTGACGGTTAAATCCGTAAAAAAGTAAAAAATAAAAGTTAAAATATTTTCGCGTAACATATATGAGGTCGATGGCTTTCGTATTATATAGTTTTCGTTTTTCCCGCCAGGTGAGGTATTGGGGCGGGTGTGAGGGGTTGTGGAAGGCGACTCGCCCGGAGCGGGAACTAATTCCCAAGTAAAATCGTGACGTTTAACTCCGTAAAAAAGTATAAAAATAAAAGTTAAAATATTTTCGCGTAACATATATGAGGTCGATGGCTTTCGTATTATATAGTTTTCGTTCTTCCCGCCAGCAGAGGTATTGGGCGAGTGTGAGGGGATGTAGAGGCCGACTCGCCCGGAGCGGGAACTAATTCCCAAGTAAAATCGTGACGTTTAAATCCGTAAAAAAGTATAAAAATAAAAGTTAAAATATTTTCGCGTAACATATATGAGGTCGATGGCTTTCGTATTATATAGTTTTCGTTCTTCCCGCCAGGTGAGATATTGTGGCGAGTGTGAGGGGACCTGAAGGCCGACTCGCCCGGAGAGGGAACTAATTCCCAAGTAAAATCGTGAGGTTTAAATCCGCAAAAAAGTAAACAAGAATAAAAGGTAAAATATTATCGCGTAACATATATGTGGGACGATGACATTTGTTTTATATACACTTCGTACTTCCCGCCAGGTGAGGTATTGGGGCGAGTGTGAGGGGATGTGGAGGCCGACTCGCCCGGAGCGGGAACTAATTCCCAAGTAAAATCGTGACGTTTAAATCCGTAAAAAAGTATAAAAATAAAAGTTAAAATATTTTCGCGTAACATATATGAGGTCGATAGCTTTCGTATTATATAGTTTTCGTACTTCCCGCCAGGTGAGGTATTGGGGCGAGTGTGAGGGGATGTGGAAGCCGAGTCGCCCGGAGCGGGTACTAATTCCCAAGTAATATCGTGACGTTTAAATCCGTAAAAAAGTATAAAAATAAAAGTTAAAATATTTTCGCGTAACATATATGAGGTCGATGGCTTCCGTCTTATATAGTTTTCGTTCTTCCCGCCAGGTGAGATATTGGGGCGAGTGTGAGGGGATATGAAGGCCGACTTGCTCGGAGCGGGAACTAATTCCCAAGTAAAATCGTGACGTTTAAATCCGCAAAAAAGTATAAAAATAAAAGTTAAAATATTTTCGCGAAACATATATGAGGTCGGTGGCTCTCGTCTTATATCGTCTTCGTTTTTCCCGCCAGGTGAGGTATTGGGGCGAGTGAGGGGATATTGAGGCCGACTCGCCCGGGGCGGGAACTCATTCCCAAGTAAAATCGTTACGTTTAAATCCGTAAAAAAGTATAAAAATAAAAGTTAAAATATTTTCGCGTGACATATATGAGGTCGATGGCTTTCGTCTTATATAATCTTCCTTCTTCCCGCCAGGTGAGGTATTGGGGCGAGTGTTAGGGAATATGGAGGCCGACTCCTCCGGAGAGAGTACTAATTCCCAAGTAAAATCATGATGTTTAAATTCTTAAAAAAGTATAAAAATAAAAGTTAAAATATATTTGCGAAACATATATGAGGTCGATGGCTTTCGTCTTATATGGTCTTCGTTCTTCCCGCCAGATGAGGTATTGGGGCGAGTGTGAGGGGATATGGAGGCCGACTCGCCCGGAGTGGGAACTAATTCCCAAGTAAAATCGTCACGTTCAAATCCGTAAAAAAATATAAATATAAACGTTTTAATATTTTCGCGTAACATATATGATGTCGATGCCTTTCATCTTATATAGTCTTCGTTCTTCCTGCCAGGTGAGGTATTGGGGCTAGTGTGAGGGGATTTTGAGGCCGACTCGCCCGGAGCGGGAACTAATTCCCAAGTAAAATTGTGACGTTTAAATCCGTAGAAAAGAATAAAAATAAAAGTTAAAATATTTTCGTTTAACTTATATGAGGTTGATGGCTTTCGTCTTATATAGCATTCGTTCTTCCCGACAAATGAGGTATTGGTGCGAGTTTGAGGGGATATGGAGGCCGACTCGCCCGGAGCGGGAACTAATTCCCAAGTAAAATCGTGACGTTTAAATCCGTAAAAAGGTATAAAAATAAAATTTAAAATATTTTCTCGTAACATATATGAGGTCGATGGCTTTCGTCTTATATAGTCTTGGTTCTTTCCGCCAGGTGAGGTATTGGGGAGAGTGTGAGCGGATATGGAGGCCGTTTCGTCCGGAGGGTAAACTAATTCCCAAGTAAAATCGTGACGTTTAAATCCGTAAAAAAGTGTACAAATAAAAGTTAAAATATTTTCGCGTAACATATATGAGGTCGATGCCTATCGTCTTATATGGTGTTCGTTCTTCCCGCCAGGTGTGGGGATATTTAGGCGAGTGTGTGGGGATATGGAGGCCGACTCGCCCGGAGTGGGAACTAATTCCCAAGTAAAATCGTGACGTTTAAATCCGTAAAAAAATATAAATATAAACGTTTTAATATTTTCGCGTAACATATATGATGTCGATGCCTTTCATCTTATATAGTCTTCGTTCTTCCTGCCAGGTGAGGTATTGGGGCTAGTGTGAGGGGATATTGAGGCCGACTCGCCCGGAGCGGGAACTAATTCCCAAGTAAAATTGTGACGTTTAAATCCGTAGAAAAGAATAAAAATAAAAGTTAAAATATTTTCGTTTAACTTATATGAGGTTGATGGCTTTCGTCTTATATAGCCTTCGTTCTTCCCGCCAGGTGAGGTATTGGGGCGGGTGTGAGGGGATGTGGAAGGCGACTCGCCCGGAGCGGGAACTAATTCCCAAGTAAAATCGTGACGTTTAAATCCGTAAAAAAGTATAAAAATAAAAGTTAAAATATTTTCGCGTAACATATATGAGGTCGATGGCTTTCGTATTATATAGTTTTCGTTCTTCCCGCCAGCTGAGGTATTGGGGCGAGTGTGAGGGGATGTAGAGGCCGACGCGCCCGGAGCGGGAACTAATTCCCAAGTAAAATCGTGACGTTTAATTCCGTAAAAAAGTATAAAAATAAAAGTTAAAATATTTTCGTTTAACATATATAAGGTCGATGGCTTTCGTCTTATTTAGTCCTCATTCTTCCCGCCAGCTGAGGTATTGGGAGAGTGTGAGGGGATATGGAGGACGACTCGCCCGGATCAGGATCTAATTCCCAAGTAAATTCGTGACGTATAAATCCGTAAAAAAATATAAAAATAAAAGTTAAAATATTTTCGCGTAACATATATGAGGTCTGTGGCTTTTGTCTTATATAATCTTCGTTCTTCCCGCCAGGTGAGGTATTGGGGCGAGTGTTAGGGAATATGGACGCCGACTCGCCCGGAGAGGGTACTAATTCCCAAGTAAGATCGTGACGTTTAAATCCTTAAAAAAGTATAAAAATAAAAGTTAAAATATATTCGCGTAACATATATGAGGTCGATGGCTTTCGTCTTATATAATCTTCGTTCTTCCCGCCAGGTGAGATATTAGGGCGAGTGTTAGGGAATATGGAGGCCTACTCGTCCGGAGAGAGTACTAATTCCCAAGTGAAATCATGACGTTTAAATTCTTAAAAAAGTATAAAAATAAAAGTTAAAATATATTCGCGTAACATATTTGAGGTCGATGGCTTTCGTCTTATATAGTCTTCGTTCTTCCCGCCAGTTGAGGCATGGGGAGAGTGTAATGGAATATGGAGGCCGACTCGCCCGGAGTGTAAACTAATTGCCAAGTAAAATCGTGACGTTTAAATCCGTAAAAAAGTGTACAAATAAAAGTTAAAATATTTTCGCGTAACATATATGAGGTCGATGCCTATCGTCTTATATGGTCTTCGTTCTTCCCGCCAGGTGTGGGGATATTTAGGCGAGTGTGTGGGGATATGGAGGCCGACTCGCCCGGAGCGGGAACTAATTCCCAAGTAAAATCGTGACGTTTTAATCCGTAAAAAACTATAAAAATAAAAGTTAAAATATTTTCGCGTAACATATATGTGGTCGATGGCTTTCGTATTATATAGTTTTCGTTCTGCCCGCCAGGTGAGGTATTGGGGCGAGTGTGAGAGGATGTGGAGGCCGACTTGCCCGGGGAGGAACTAATTCCCAAGTAAAATCGTGACGTTTAAATCCGCAAAAAAGTATAAAAATAAAAGTTAAAATATTTTCGCGTAACATATATGAGGTCGATAGCTTTCGTATTATATAGTTTTCGTTTTTCCCGCCAGGTGAGGTATTGGGGCGAGTGTGAGGGGATGTGGAGGCCGACTCGCCCGGAGCGGAAACTAATTCCCAAGTAAAGTCGTGACGTTTAAATCCGTAAAAAAGTATAAAAATAAAAGTTAAAATATTTTCGCGTAACATATATGAGGTCGATGGCTTTCGTATTATATAGTTTTCGTTCTTCCCGCCAGGTGAGGTATTGGGGCGGGTGTGAGGGGATGTGGAGGCCGACTCGCCCGGAGCGGGAACTAATTCCCAAGTAAAATCGTGACTTTTAACTCCGTAAAAAAGTATAAAAATAAAAGTTAAAATATTTTCGCGAAACATATATGAGGTCGATGGGTTTCGTATTATATAGTTTTCGTTCTTCCCGCCAGATTAGGTATTGGGGCGAGTGTGAGGGGATGTGGGGGCCGACTCGCCCGGAGCGGGAACTAATTCCCAAGTAAAATCGTGACGTTTAAATCCGTAAAAAAATATAAAAATAAAAGTTAAAATATTTTCGCGTAACATATATGAGGTCGATGGCTTTCGTATTATATGGTTTTCGTTCTTCCCGCCAGGTGAGGTATTGGGGCGAGTGTCAGGGGATGTGGCGGCCGACTCGCCCGGAGCGGGAACTAATTCCCAAGTAAAATCGTGACGTTTAAATCCGTAAAAAAGTAAAAAAGAATAAAAGGTAAAATATTATCGCCTAACATATATGTGGGACGATGACTTTTGTTTTATATACTCTTCTTACTTCCCGGCAGGTGTGGAATGGGGGGAGTGTGAGGGGATGTGGAGGCCGACTCGCCCGGAGCGGCAACTAACTCCTAAGTAAAATCGTGACGTTTAACTCCGTAAAAAAGAATAAAAATAAAAGTTAAAATATTTTCCCGTAACATATATGAGGTCGATGGCTTTCGTCTTATATAGTTTTCGTTCTTCCCGCCAGGTGAGATATTGGGGCGAGTGTGAGGGGATATGAAGGCCGACTTGCTCGGAGCTGGAACTAATTCCCAAGTAAAATCGTGACGTTTAAATCCGCAAAAAAGTATAAAAATAAAGGTTAAAATATTTTCGCGAAACATATATGAGGTCGGTGGCTTTCGTCTTATATCGTCTTCGTTTTTCCCGCCAGGTGAGGTATTGGGGCGAGTGAGGGGATATTGAGGCCGACTCGCCCGGGGCGGGAACTCATTCCCAAGTAAAATCGTTACGTTTAAATCCGTAAAAAAGTATAAAAATAAAAGTTAAAATATTTTCGCGTGACATATATGAGGTCGATGGCTTTCGTCTTATATAATCTTCCTTCTTCCCGCCAGGTGAGGTATTGGGGCGAGTGTTAGGGAATATGGAGGCCGACTCCTCCGGAGAGAGTACTAATTCCCAAGTAAAATCATGATGTTTAAATTCTTAAAAAAGTATAAAAATAAAAGTTAAAATATATTTGCGAAACATATATGAGGTCGATGGCTTTCGTCTTATATGGTCTTCGTTCTTCCCGCCAGATGAGGTATTGGGGCGAGTGTGAGGGGATATGGAGGCCGACTCGCCCGGAGTGGGAACTAATTCCCAAGTAAAATCGTGACGTTCAAATCCGTAAAAAAATATAAATATAAACGTTTTAATATTTTCGCGTAACATATATGATGTCGATGCCTTTCATCTTATATAGTCTTAGTTCTTCCTGCCAGGTGAGGTATTGGGGCTAGTGTGAGGGTATTTTGAGGCCGACTCGCCCGGAGCGGGAACTAATTCCCAAGTAAAATTGTGACGTTTAAATCCGTAGAAAAGAATAAAAATAAAAGTTAAAATATTTTCGTTTAACTTATATGAGGTTGATGGCTTTCGTCTTATATAGCATTCGTTCTTCCCGACAAATGAGGTATTGGTGCGAGTTTGAGGGGATATGGAGGCCGACTCGCCCGGAGCGGGAACTAATTCCCAAGTAAAATCGTGACGTTTAAATCCGTAAAAAGGTATAAAAATAAAATTTAAAATATTTTCTAGTAACATATATGAGGTCGATGGCTTTCGTCTTATATAGTCTTGGTTCTTTCCGCCAGGTGAGGTATTCTGGAGAGTGTGAGCGGATATGGAGGCCGTTTCGTCCGGAGTGTAAACTAATTCCCAAGTAAAATCGTGACGTTTAAATCCGTAAAAAAGTGTACAAATAAAAGTTAAAATATTTTCGCGTAACATATATGAGGTCGATGCCTATCGTCTTATATGGTGTTCGTTCTTCCCGCCAGGTGTGGGGATATTTAGGCGAGTGTGTGGGGATATGGAGGCCGACTCGCCCGGAGTGGGAACTAATTCCCAAGTAAAATCGTGACGTTTAAATCCGTAAAAAAATATAAATATAAACGTTTTAATATTTTCGCGTAACATATATGATGTCGATGCCTTTCATCTTATATAGTCTTCGTTCTTCCTGCCAGGTGAGGTATTGGGGCTAGTGTGAGGGGATATTGAGGCCGACTCGCCCGGAGCGGGAACTAATTCCCAAGTAAAATTGTGACGTTTAAATCCGTAGAAAAGAATAAAAATAAAAGTTAAAATATTTTCGTTTAACTTATATGAGGTTGATGGCTTTCGTCTTATATAGCCTTCGTTCTTCCCGCCAGGTGAGGTATTGGGGCGGGTGTGAGGGGATGTGGAAGGCGACTCGCCCGGAGCGGGAACTAATTCCCAAGTAAAATCGTGACGTTTAAATCCGTAAAAAAGTATAAAAATAAAAGTTAAAATATTTTCGCGTAACATATATGAGGTCGATGGCTTTCGTATTATATAGTTTTCGTTCTTCCCGCCAGCTGAGGTATTGGGGCGAGTGTGAGGGGATGTAGAGGCCGACTCGCCCGGAGCGGGAACTAATTCCCAAGTAAAATCGTGACGTTTAATTCCGTAAAAAAGTATAAAAATAAAAGTTAAAATATTTTCGCGTAACATATATAAGGTCGATGGCTTTCGTCTTATTTAGTCCTCATTCTTCCCGCCAGCTGAGGTATTGGGAGAGTGTGAGGGGATATGGAGGACGACTCGCCCGGATCAGGATCTAATTCCCAAGTAAATTCGTGACGTATAAATCCGTAAAAAAATATAAAAATAAAAGTTAAAATATTTTCGCGTAACATATATGAGGTCTGTGGCTTTTGTCTTATATAATCTTCGTTCTTCCCGCCAGGTGAGGTATTGGGGCGAGTGTTAGGGAATATGGACGCCGACTCGCCCGGAGAGGGTACTAATTCCCAACTAAGATCGTGACGTTTAAATCCTTAAAAAAGTATAAAAATAAAAGTTAAAATATATTCGCGTAACATATATGAGGTCGATGGCTTTCGTCTTATATAATCTTCGTTCTTCCCGCCAGGTGAGATATTAGGGCGAGTGTTAGGCAATATGGAGGCCTACTCGTCCGGAGAGAGTACTAATTCCCAAGTGAAATCATGACGTTTAAATTCTTAAAAAAGTATAAAAATAAAAGTTAAAATATATTCGCGTAACATATTTGAGGTCGATGGCTTTCGTCTTATATAGTCTTCGTTCTTCCCGCCAGTTGAGGCATGGGGAGAGTGTAATGGAATATGGAGGCCGACTCGCCCGGAGTGCAAACTAATTGCCAAGTAAAATCGTGACGTTTAAATCCGTAAAAAAGTGTACAAATAAAAGTTAAAATATTTTCGCGTAACATATATGAGGTCGATGCCTATCGTCTTATATGGTCTTCGTTCTTCCCGCCAGGTGTGGGGATATTTAAGCGAGTGTGTGGGGATATGGAGGCCGACTCGCCCGGAGCGGGAACTAATTCCCAAGTAAAATCGTGACGTTTTAATCCGTAAAAAACTATAAAAATAAAAGTTAAAATATTTTCGCGTAACATATATGTGGTCGATGGCTTTCGTATTATATAGTTTTCGTTCTGCCCGCCAGGTGAGGTATTGGGGCGAGTGTGAGAGGATGTGGAGGCCGACTTGCCCGGGGAGGAACTAATTCCCAAGTAAAATCGTGACGTTTAAATCCGCAAAAAAGTATAAAAATAAAAGTTAAAATATTTTCGCGTAACATATATGAGGTCGATAGCTTTCGTATTATATAGTTTTCGTTCTTCCCGCCAGGTGAGGTATTGGGGCGAGTGTGAGGGGATGTGGAGGCCGACTCGCCCGGAGCGGAAACTAATTCCCAAGTAAAGTCGTGACGTTTAAATCCGTAAAAAAGTATAAAAATAAAAGTTAAAATATTTTCGCGTAACATATATGAGGTCGATGGCTTTCGTATTATATAGTTTTCGTTCTTCCCGCCAGGTGAGGTATTGGGGCGAGTGTGAGGGGATGTGGAGGCCGACTCGCCCGGAGCGGGAACTAATTCCCAAGTAAAATCGTGACTTTTAACTCCGTAAAAAAGTATAAAAATAAAAGTTAAAATATTTTCGCGTAACATATATGAGGTCGATGGGTTTCGTATTATATAGTTTTCGTTCTTCCCGCCAGATTAGGTATTGGGGCGAGTGTGAGGGGATGTGGGGGCCGACTCGCCCGGAGCGGGAACTAATTCCCAAGTAAAATCGTGACGTTTAAATCCGTAAAAAAATATAAAAATAAAAGTTAAAATATTTTCGCGTAACATATATGAGGTCGATGGCTTTCGTATTATATGGTTTTCGTTCTTCCCGCCAGGTGAGGTATTGGGGCGAGTGTGAGGGGATGTGGCGGCCGACTCGCCCGGAGCGGGAACTAATTCCCAAGTAAAATCGTGACGTTTAAATCCGTAAAAAAGTAAAAAAGAATAAAAGGTAAAATATTATCGCCTAACATATATGTGGGACGATGACTTTTGTTTTATATACTCTTCTTACTTCCCGGCAGGTGTGGAATGGAGGGAGTGTGAGGGGATGTGGAGGCCGACTCGCCCGGAGCGGCAACTAACTCCTAAGTAAAATCGTGACGTTTAACTCCGTAAAAAAGAATAAAAATAAAAGTTAAAATATTTTCCCGTAACATATATGAGGTCGATGGCTTTCGTATTATATAGTTTTCGTTCTTCCCGCCAGGTGAGGTATTGGGGCGAGTGTGAGGGGATGCTGAGGGGGACTCGCCCGGAGCGGGAACTAATTCCCAAGTAAAATCGTGACGTTTAAATCCGTAAAAAAGTAAAAAAGAATAAAAGATAAAATATTTTCGCGTAACATATATGAGGTGGTTGGGTTTCGTATTATATAGTTTTCGTTCTTCCCGCCAGGTGAGGTATTGAGACGAGTGTGAGGGGATGTGGAGGCCGACTCGCCCGGAATGGGAACTAATTCCCAAGTAAAATCGTGACGTTTAAATCCGTAAAAAAAATATAAAAATAAAAGTTAAAATATTTACGCATAACATATATGAGGTCGATGGCTTTCTTATTATATGGTTTTCGTTCTTCCCGCCAGGCGAGGTATTGGGGCGGGTGTGAGGGAATGTGGCGGCCGACTCGCCCTGAGCGGGAACTAATTCCCAAGTAAAATCGTGACGTTTAAATCCGTAAAAAAGTAAGAAAGAATAAAAGGTAAAATATTATCGCGTAACATATATGTGGGACGATGACTTTTGTTTTATATACTCTTCGTTCTTCCCGGCGGGTCGGAATGGGGGGAGTGTGAGGGGATGTGGAGGCCGACTCGCCCGGAGCTGGAAATTATTCCCAAGTAAAATCGTGACGTTTAAATCCGTAAAAAAGTAAAAAAGAATAAAAGTTAAAATATTATCGCGTAACATATATGTGGGACGAAGACTTTTGTTTTATATACACTTCGTACTTCCCGCCAGGTGAGGTATTGGGGCTAGTTTGGGGGGATGTGGAGGCCGACTCTCCCGGAGCGGGAACTAATTCCCAAGTGAAATCGTGGCGTTTAAAACCGTAAAAAAGTAAAAAAGAATAAAAGTTTAAATATTTTCGCGTAACATATATGAGGTCGATGGCTTTCGTATTATATAGTTTTCGTTCTTCCCGCCAGGTGAGGTATTGGAGCGAGTGTGAGGGGATGTGGAAGGCGACTCGCCCGGAGCGGGAACTAATTCCTAAGTAAAATCGTGACGTTTAAATCCGTAAAAAAGTAAAAAAGAATAAAAGTTAAAATATTATCGCGTAACATATATGTGAGACGATGACTTTTGTTTTATATACACTTCGTACTTCCCGCCAGGTGAGGTATTGGGGCGAGTGTCAGGGGATGTGGAGGCCGACTCGCCCGGAGCGGGAACTAATTCCCAAGTAAAATCGTGACTTTTAAATCCGCAAAAAAATATAAAAATAAAAGTTAAAATATTTTCGCGTAACATATATGAAGTCGATGGCTTTCGTATTATATAGTTTTCGTTTTTCCCGCCAGTTGAGTTATTGAGGCAGGTGTGAGGGGATGTGGAGGCCGACTCGCCCGGAGCGGGAACTAATTCCCAAGTAAAATCGTGATGTCCAAATCCGTAAAAAAGTAAAAAATAAAAGTTAAAATATTTTCGCGTAACATATATGAGGTCGATGGCTTTCGTATTATATAGTTTTCGTTCTTCCTGCCAGGTGAGGTATTGGGGCGAGTGTCAGCGGATGTGGAGGCCTACTCGCCCGGAGCGGGAACTAATTCCCAAGTAAAATCGTGACGTTTAAATCCGTAAAAAAATATAAAAATAAAAGTTAAAATATTTTCTCGTAACATATATGAGGTCGATGGCTTTCGTATTATATAGTTTTCGTTCTTCCCGCCAGGTGAGGTATTGAAGCGAGTCTGAGGGGATATGGAGGCCGACTCGCCCGGAGCGAGAACTAATTCCCAAGTAAAATCGTGACGTTTAAATCCGTAAAAAAAATATAAAAATAAAAGCTAAAGTATTTTCGCGTAACATATATGAGGTCGATGGCTTTCGTATTATATAGTTTTGGTTCTTCCCGCCAGGTGAGGTATTGTTGCGAGTGTGAGGGGATGTGGAGGCCGACTCGCCCGGAGCGGCAACTAAGTCCTAAGTAAAATCGTGACGTTTAACTCCGTAAAAAAGAATAAAAATAAAAGTTAAAATATTATCGCGTAACATATATGAGGTCGATGGCTTTCGTATTATATAGTTTTCGTTCTTTCCGCCAGGTGAGGTATTGGGGCGAGTGTGAGGGGATGTGGAGGCCGACTCGCCCGGAGCGGGAACTAATTCCCAAGTAAAATCGTGACGTTTAAATCCGTAAAAAAATATAAAAATAAAAGTTAAAATATTTTCGCGTAACATATATGAGGTCGATGGCTTTCGTATTATATAGTTTTCGTTCTTCCCGCCAGGTGAGGTATTGAAGCGAGTGTGAGGGGATGTGGAGGCCGACTCGCCCGGAGCGGGAACTAATTCCCAAGTAAAATCGTGACGTTTAAATCCGTAAAAAAAATATAAAAATAAAAGTTAAAATATTTTCGCGTAACATATATGAGGTCGACGGCTTTCGTATTATATAGTTTTCGTTCTTCCCGCCAGGTGAGGTATTGAAGCGAGTGTGAGGGGATGTGGAGGCCGACTCGCCCGGAGCGGCAACTAACTCCTAAGTAAAATCGTGACGTTTAACTCCGTAAAAAAGAATAAAAATAAAAGTTAAAATATTTTCCCGTAACATATATGAGGTCGATGGCTTTCGTATTATATAGTTTTCGTTCTTCCCGCCAGGTGAGGTGTTGGGGCGAGTGTGAGGGGATGTGGAGGGGGATACGCCCGGAGCGGGAACTAATTCCCAAGTAAAATCGTGACGTTTAAATCCGTAAAAAAGTAAAAAAGAATAAAAGATAAAATATTTTCGCGTAACATATATGAGGTCGATGGCTTTCGTTTATATAGTTTTCGTTTTTCCCTCCATGTGAAATATTGGGGCGAGTGTGAGGGGATGTGGAGGCCGACTCGCCCGGAGCGGGAACTAATTCCCAAGTAAAATCGTGACGTTTAAATCCGTAAAAAAGTATAAAAATAAAAGTTAAAATATTTTCGCGTAACATATATGAGGTCGATGGCTTTCGTATTATATGGTTTTCGTTCTTCCCGCCAGGTGAGGTATTGGGGCGAGTGTGAGGGAATGTGGCGGCCGACTCGCCCGGAGCGGGAACTAATTCCCAAGTAAAATCGTGACGTTTAAATCCGTAAAAAAGTAAAAAAGAATAAAAGGTAAAATATTATCGCCTAACATATATGTGGGACGATGACTTTTGTTTTATATACTCTTCTTACTTCCCGGCAGGTGTGGAATGGGGGGAGTGTGAGGGGATGTGGAGGCCGACTCGCCCGGAGCGGCAACTAACTCCTAAGTAAAATCGTGACGTTTAACTCCGTAAAAAAGAATAAAAATAAAAGTTAAAATATTTTCCCGTAACATATATGAGGTCGATGGCTTTCGTATTATATAGTTTTCGTTCTTCCCGCCAGGTGAGGTATTGGGGCGAGTGTGAGGGGATGCTGAGGGGGACTCGCCCGGAGCGGGAACTAATTCCCAAGTAAAATCGTGACGTTTAAATCCGTAAAAAAGTAAAAAAGAATAAAAGATAAAATATTTTCGCGTAACATATATGAGGTGGTTGGGTTTCGTATTATATAGTTTTCGTTCTTCCCGCCAGGTGAGGTATTGAGACGAGTGTGAGGGGATGTGGAGGCCGACTCGCCCGGAGCGGGAACTAATTCCCAAGTTAAATCGTGACGTTTAAATCCGTAAAAAAAATATAAAAATAAAAGTTAAAATATTTACGCATAACATATATGAGGTCGATGGCTTTCGTATTATATGGTTTTCGTTCTTCCCGCCAGGCGAGGTATTGAAGCGAGTGTGAGGGGATGTGGCGGCCGACTCGCCCTGAGCGGGAACTAATACCCAAGTAAAATCGTGACGTTTAAATCCGTAAAAAAGTAAGACAGAATAAAAGGTAAAATATTATCGCCTAACATATATGTGGGACGATGACTTTTGTTTTATATACTCTTCGTACTTCCCGGCGGGTCGGAATGGGGGGAGTGTGAGGGGATGTGGAGGCCGACTCGCCCGGAGCTGGAACTTATTCCCAAGTAAAATCGTGACGTTTAAATCCGTAAAAAAGTAAAAAAGAATAAAAGTTAAAATATTATCGCGTAACATATATGTGGGACGAAGACTTTTGTTTTATATACACTTCGTACTTCCCGCCAGGTGAGGTATTGGGGCTAGTTTGGGGGGATGTGGAGGCCGACTCTCCCGGAGCGGGAACTAATTCCCAAGTGAAATCGTGACGTTTAAAACCGTAAAAAAGTAAAAAAGAATAAAAGTTTAAATATTTTCGCGTAACATATATGAGGTCGATGGCTTTCGTATTATATAGTTTTCGTTCTTCCCGCCAGGTGAGGTATTGGAGCGAGTGTGAGGGGATGTGGAAGGCGACTCGCCCGGAGCGGGAACTAATTCCTAAGTAAAATCGTGACGTTTAAATCCGTAAAAAAGTATAAAAGAATAAAAGTTAAAATATTATCGCGTAACATATATGTGAGACGATGACTTTTGTTTTATATACACTTCGTACTTCCCGCCAGGTGAGGTATTGGGGCGAGTGTCAGGGGATGTGGAGGCCGACTCGCCCGGAGCGTGAACTAATTCCCAAGTAAAATCGTGACTTTTAAATCCGCAAAAAAATATAAAAATAAAAGTTAAAATATTTTCGCGTAACATATATGAAGTCGATGGCTTTCGTATTATATAGTTTTCGTTCTTCCCGCCAGTTGAGTTATTGAGGCAGGTGTGAGGGGATGTGGAGGCCGACTCGCCCGGAGCGGGAACTAATTCCCAAGTAAAATCGTGATGTTCAAATCCGTAAAAAAGTATAAAAATAAAAGTTAAAATATTTTCGCGTAACATATATGAGGTCGATGGCTTTCGTATTATATAGTTTTCGTTCTTCCTGCCAGGTGAGGTATTGGGGCGAGTGTCAGCGGATGTGGAGGCCTACTCGCCCGGAGCGGGAACTAATTCCCAAGTAAAATCGTGACGTTTAAATCCGTAAAAAAATATAAAAATAAAAGTTAAAATATTTTCTCGTAACATATATGAGGTCGATGGCTTTCGTATTATATAGTTTTCGTTCTTCCCGCCAGGTGAGGTATTGAAGCGAGTCTGAGGGGATATGGAGGCCGACTCGCCCGGAGCGGGAACTAATTCCCAAGTAAAATCGTGACGTTTAAATCCGTAAAAAAAATATAAAAATAAAAGCTAAAGTATTTTCGCGTAACATATATGAGGTCGATGGCTTTCGTATTATATAGTTTTGGTTCTTCCCGCCAGGTGAGGTATTGTTGCGAGTGTGAGGGGATGTGGAGGCCGACTCGCCCGGAGCGGCAACTAAGTCCTAAGTAAAATCGTGACGTTTAACTCCGTAAAAAAGAATAAAAATAAAAGTTAAAATATTATCGCGTAACATATATGAGGTCGATGGCTTTCGTATTATATAGTTTTCGTTCTTTCCGCCAGGTGAGGTATTGGGGCGAGTGTGAGGGGATGTGGAGGCAAACTCGCCCGGAGCGGGAACTAATTCCCAAGTAAAATCGTGACGTTTAAATCCGTAAAAAAATATAAAAATAAAAGTTAAAATATTTTCGCGTAACATATATGAGGTCGATGGCTTTCGTATTATATAGTCTTCGTTCTTCCCGCCAGGTGAGGTATTGAAGCGAGTGTGAGGGGATGTGGAGGCCGACTCGCCCGGAGCGGGAACTAATTCCCAAGTAAAATCGTGACGTTTAAATCCGTAAAAAAAATATAAAAATAAAAGTTAAAATATTTTCGCGTAACATATATGAGGTCGACGGCTTTCGTATTATATAGTTTTCGTTCTTCCCGCCAGGTGAGGTATTGAAGCGAGTGTGAGGGGATGTGGAGGCCGACTCGCCCGGAGCGGCAACTAACTCCTAAGTAAAATCGTGACGTTTAACTCCGTAAAAAAGAATAAAAATAAAAGTTAAAATATTTTCCCGTAACATATATGAGGTCGATGGCTTTCGTATTATATAGTTTTCGTTCTTCCCGCCAGGTGAGGTGTTGGGGCGAGTGTGAGGGGATGTGGAGGGGGATTCGCCCGGAGCGGGAACTAATTCCCAAGTAAAATCGTGACGTTTAAATCCGTAAAAAAGTAAAAAAGAATAAAAGATAAAATATTTTCGCGTAACATATATGAGGTCGATGGCTTTCGTATTATATAGTTTTCGTTTTTCCCTCCATGTGAAATATTGGGGCGAGTGTGAGGGGATGTGGAGGCCGACTCGCCCGGAGCGGGAACTAATTCCCAAGTAAAATCGTGACGTTTAAATCCGTAAAAAAGTATAAAAATTAAAGTTAAAATATTTTCGCGTAACATATATGAGGTCGATGGCTTTCGTATTATATGGTTTTCGTTCTTCCCGCCAGGTGAGGTATTGGGGCGAGTGTGAGGGGATGTGGCGGCCGACTCGCCCGGAGCGGGAACTAATTCCCAAGTAAAATCGTGACGTTTAAATCCGTAAAAAAGTAAAAAAGAATAAAAGGTAAAATATTATCGCCTAACATATATGTGGGACGATGACTTTTGTTTTATATACTCTTCTTACTTCCCGGCAGGTGTGGAATGGGGGGAGTGTCAGGGGATGTGGAGGCCGACTCGCCCGGAGCGGCAACTAACTCCTAAGTAAAATCGTGACGTTTAACTCCGTAAAAAAGAATAAAAATAAAAGTTAAAATATTTTCCCGTAACATATATGAGGTCGATGGCTTTCGTATTATATAGTTTTCGTTCTTCCCGCCAGGTGAGGTATTGGGGCGAGTGTGAGGGGATGCTGAGGGGGACTCGCCCGGAGCGGGAACTAATTCCCAAGTAAAATCGTGACGTTTAAATCCGTAAAAAAGTAAAAAAGAATAAAAGATAAAATATTTTCGCGTAACATATATGAGGTGGTTGGGTTTCGTATTATATAGTTTTCGTTCTTCCCGCCAGGTGAGGTATTGAGACGAGTGTGAGGGGATGTGGAGGCCGACTCGCCCGGAGCGGGAACTAATTCCCAAGTAAAATCGTGACGTTTAAATCCGTAAAAAAAATATAAAAATAAAAGTTAAAATATTTACGCATAACATATATGAGGTCGATGGCTTTCGTATTATATGGTTTTCGTTCTTCCCGCCAGGCGAGGTATTGGGGCGAGTGTGAGGGGATGTGGCGGCCGACTCGCCCTGAGCGGGAACTAATTCCCAAGTAAAATCGTGACGTTTAAATCCGTAAAAAAGTAAGAAAGAATAAAAGGTAAAATATTATCGCCTAACATATATGTGGGACGATGACTTTTGTTTTATATACTCTTCGTACTTCCCGGCGGGTCGGAATGGGGGGAGTGTGAGGGGATGTGGAGGCCGACTCGCCCGGAGCTGGAACTTATTCCCAAGTAAAATCGTGACGTTTAAATCCGTAAAAAAGTAAAAAAGAATAAAAGTTAAAATATTATCGCGTAACATATATGTGGGACGAAGACTTTTGTTTTATATACACTTCGTACTTCCCGCCAGGTGAGGTATTGGGGCTAGTTTCGGGGGATGTGGAGGCCGACTCTCCCGGAGCGGGAACTAATTCCCAAGTGAAATCGTGACGTTTAAAACCGTAAAAAAGTAAAAAAGAATAAAAGTTTAAATATTTTCGCGTAACATATATGAGGTCGATGGCTTTCGTATTATATAGTTTTCGTTCTTCCCGCCAGGTGAGGTATTGGAGCGAGTGTGAGGGGATGTGGAAGGCGACTCGCCCGGAGCGGGAACTAATTCCTAAGTAAAATCGTGACGTTTAAATCCGTAAAAAAGTATAAAAGAATAAAAGTTAAAATATTATCGCGTAACATATATGTGAGACGATGACTTTTGTTTTATATACACTTCGTACTTCCCGCCAGGTGAGGTATTGGGGCGAGTGTCAGGGGATGTGGAGGCCGACTCGCCCGGAGCGTGAACTAATTCCCAAGTAAAATCGTGACTTTTAAATCCGCAAAAAAATATAAAAATAAAAGTTAAAATATTTTCGCGTAACATATATGAAGTCGATGGCTTTCGTATTATATAGTTTTCGTTCTTCCCGCCAGTTGAGTTATTGAGGCAGGTGTGAGGGGATGTGGAGGCCGACTCGCCCGGAGCGGGAACTAATTCCCAAGTAAAATCGTGATGTTCAAATCCGTAAAAAAGTATAAAAATAAAAGTTAAAATATTTTCGCGTAACATATATGAGGTCGATTTCTTTCGTATTATATAGTTTTCGTTCTTCCTGCCAGGTGAGGTATTGGGGCGAGTGTCAGCGGATGTGGAGGCCTACTCGCCCGGAGCGGGAACTAATTCCCAAGTAAAATCGTGACGTTTAAATCCGTAAAAAAATATAAAAATAAAAGTTAAAATATTTTCTCGTAACATATATGAGGTCGATGGCTTTCGTATTATATAGTTTTCGTTCTTCCCGCCAGGTGAGGTATTGAAGCGAGTCTGAGGGGATATGGAGGCCGACTCGCCCGGAGCGGGAACTAATTCCCAAGTAAAATCGTGACGTTTAAATCCGTAAAAAAAATATAAAAATAAAAGCTAAAGTATTTTCGCGTAACATATATGAGTTCGATGGCTTTCGTATTATATAGTTTTGGTTCTTCCCGCCAGGTGAGGTATTGTTGCGAGTGTGAGGGGATGTGGAGGCCGACTCGCCCGGAGCGGCAACTAAGTCCTAAGTAAAATCGTGACGTTTAACTCCGTAAAAAAGAATAAAAATAAAAGTTAAAATATTATCGCGTAACATATATGAGGTCGATGGCTTTCGTATTATATAGTTTTCGTTCTTTCCGCCAGGTGAGGTATTGGGGCGAGTGTGAGGGGATGTGGAGGCCGACTCGCCCAGAGCGGGAACTAATTCCCAAGTAAAATCGTGACGTTTAAATCCGAAAAAAAATTTAAAAATATAAGTTAAAATATTTTCGCGTAACATATATGAGGTCGATGGCTTCCGTATTATATAGTTTTCGTTCTTCCCGCCAGGTGAGGTATTGAAGCGAGTGTGAGGGGATGTGGAGGCCGACTCGCCCGGAGCGGGAACTAATTCCCAAGTAAAATCGTGACGTTTAACTCCGTAAAAAAGAATAAAAATAAAAGTTAAAATATTTTCCCGTAACATATATGAGGTCGATGGCTTTCGTATTATATAGTTTTCGTTCTTCCCGCCAGGTGAGGTGTTGGGGCGAGTGTGAGGGGATGTGGAAAGGATTCGCCCGGAGCGGGAACTAATTCCCAAGTAAAATCGTGACGTTTAAATCCGTAAAAAAGTAAAAAAGAATAAAAGATAAAATATTTTCGCGTAACATATATGAGGTCGATGGCTTTCGTATTATATAGTTTTCGTTTTTCCCTCCAGGTGAAATATTGAGGCGAGTGTGAGGGGATGTGGAGGCCGACTCGCCCGGAGCGGGAACTAATTCCCAAGTAAAATCGTGAAGTTTAAATCCGTAAAAAAGTATAAAAATAAAAGTTAAAATATTTTCGCGTAACATATATGAGGTCGATGGCTTTCGTATTATATAGTTTTCGTTCTTCCCGCCAGGTGCGGTATTGGGGCGGGTGTGAGGGGATGTGGAGGCCGACTCGCCCGGAGCGGGAACTAATTCCCAAGTGAAATCGTGACGTTTAAAACCGTAAAAAAGTAAAAAAGAATAAAAGTTAAAATATTTTCGCGTAACATATATGAGGTCGATGGCTTTCGTATTATATAGTTTTCGTTCTTCTCGAAAGGTGAGGTATTGGGCCGGGTGTGAGGGGATGTGGAGGCAGACTGGCCCGGAGCGGGAACTAATTCCCAAGTAAAATCGTGACGTTTAAATCCGTAAAAAAGTAAAAAAGAATAAAATTTAAAATATTATCGCGTAAGATATAGGCCTATGTGGGACGGTGACTTTTTTTTATATACACTTCGTACTTTCCGCCAGGTGAGGTATTGGGGCGATTGTGAGGGGATATGGAGGCCGACTCGCCCGGAGCTGGAACTTATTCCCAAGTAAAATCGTGACGTTTAAATCCGTAAAAAAGTAAAAAAGAATAAAAGTTAAAATATTATCGCGTAACATATATGTGGGACGATGACTTTTGTTTTATATACACTTCGTACTTCCCGCCAGGTGAGGTATTGGGGCTAGTGTGAGGGGATGTGGAGGCCGACTCTCCCGGAGCGGGAACTAATTCCCAAGTTAAATCGTGACGTTTAAAACCGTAAAAAAGTAAAAAAGAATAAAAGTTAAAATATTTTCGCGTAACATATATGAGGTCGATGGCTTTCGTATTATATAGTTTTCGTTCTTCCCGCCAGGTGAGGTATTGGAGCGAGTGTGAGGGGATGTAGAAGGCGACTCGCCCGGAGCGGGAACTAATTCCTAAGTAAAATCGTGACGTTTAAATCCGTAAAAAAGTAAAAAAGAATAAAAGTTAAAATATTATCGCGTAACATATATGAGGTCGATGGCTTTCGTATTATATAGTTTTCGTTCATCTCGAAAGGTGAGGTATTGGGGCGGGTGTGAAGGGATGTGGAGGCCGACTGGTTCGGAGCGTGAACTAATTCCCAAGTAAAATCGTGACGTTTCAATCCGTAAAAAAGTAAAAAAGAATAAAAGTTAAAATATCATCGCGTAACATATATGTGGGACGATGACTTTTGTTTTATATACACTTCGTACTTTCCGCCAGGTGAGGTATTGGGACGAGTGTGAGGGGATGTGGAGGCCGACTCGCCCGGAGCGGGAACTAATTCCCATGTAAAATCGTGACGTTTAAATCCGTAAAAAAAGTATAAAAATAAAAGCTAAAATATTTTTGCGTAACATATATGAGGTCGATGGCTTTCGTATTATATAGCTTTCGTTCTTCCCGCCAGGTGAGGTATTGAGGCGAGTGTGAGGGGATATGGAGGCCGACTCGCCCGGAGCGGGAACTAATTCCCAAGTAAAATCGTGACGTTTAAATCCGTAAAAAATTATAAAAATAAAAGTTAAAATATTTTCGCGTAACATATATGAGGTCGATGACTTTCGTATTATATAGTTTTCGTTCTTCCCGTCAGGTGAGGTATTGGGGTGAGTGTGAGGGGATATGGAGTCCGACTCGCCCGGAGCGGGAACTAATTCCCAAGTAAAATCGTGACCTTTAAATCCGTAAAAAAGTATAAAAATAAAAGTTAAAATATTTTCGCGTAACATATATGAGGTCGATGGCTTTCGTATTAGATAGTTTTCGTTCTTCCCGCCAGGTGAGGTATTGGGGCGGGTGTGAGGGGATGTGGAAGGCGACTCGCCCGGAGCGGGAACTAATTCCCAAGTAAAATCGTGACGGTTAAATCCGTAAAAAAGTAAAAAAGAATAAAAGTTAAAATATTATCGCGTAACATATATGTGGGACGATGACATTTGTTTTATATACACTTCGTACTTCCCGCCAGGTGAGGTATTGGGGCTAGTGTGAGGGGATGTGGAGGCCGACTCGCCCGGAGCGGGAACTAATTCCCAAGTAAGATCGTGACGTTTAAATCCGTAAAAAAGTATAAAAATAAAACTTAAAATATTTTCGCGTAACATATATGAGGTCGATGGCTTTCGTATTATATAGTTTTCGTACTTCCCGCCAGGTGAGGTATTAGGGCGAGTGTGAGGGGATGCGGAGGCCGACTCGCCCGGAGCGGGAACAAATTCCCAAGTAAAATCGTGACGTTTAAATCCGTAAAAAAGTATAAAAATAAAAGTTAAAATATTTTCGCGTAACATATATGAGGTCGATGGCTTTCGTATTATATAGTTTTCGTTCTTCCTGCCAGCTGAGGTATTGGGGCGAGTGTGAGGGGATGTAGAGGCCGACTCGCCCGGAGCGGGAACTAATTCCCAAGTAAAATCGTGACGTTTAAATCCGTAAAAAAGTATAAAAATAAAAGTTAAAATATTTTCGCGTAACATATATGAGGTCGATGGCTTTCGTATTATATAGTTTTCGTTCTTCCCGCCAGGTGAGATATTGGGGCGAGTGTGAGGGGATCCGAAGGCCGACTCGCCCGGAGCGGGAACTAATTCCCAAGTAAAATCGTGAGGTTTAAATCCGCAAAAAAGTAAAAAAGAATAGAAGTTAAAATATTATCGCGTAACATATATGTAAGACGATGACATTTGTTTTATATACACTTCGTACTTCCCGCCAGGTGAGGTATTGGGGCGAGTGTGAGGGGATGTGGAGGCCGACTCGCCCGGAGCGGGAACTAATTCCCAAGTAAAATCGTGACGTTTAAATCCGTAAAAAAGTATAAAAATAAAAGTTAAAATATTTTCGCGTAACATATATGAGGTCGATGGCTTTCGTATTATATAGTTTTCGTTCTTCCCGCCAGGTGAGGTATTGGTGTGAGTGTGAGGGGATGTGGAGGCCGACTCGCCCGGAGCGGGAACTAATTCCCAAGTAAAATCCTGACGTTTAAAACCGTAAAAAAGCAAAAAAGAATAAAAGTTAAAATATTTTAGCGTAACATATATGAGGTCGATGGCTTTCGTATTATATAGTTTTCGTTCTTCTCGCCAGGTGAGGTATTGGGGCGGGTGTGAAGGGATGTGGAGGCCGACTGGCCCGGAGCGGGAACTAATTCCCAAGTACAATCGTGACGTTTAAATCCGTAAAAAAGTAAAAAAGAATAAAAGTTAAAATATTATCGCGTAACATATATGTGGGACGATGACTTTTGTTTTATATACACTTCGTACTTTCTGCCAGGTGAGGTATTGGGGCGAGTGTGAGGGGATGTGGAGGCCGACTCGCCCGGAGCGGGAACTAATTCCCAAGTTAAATCGTGACGTTTAAATCCGTAAAAAAGTATAAAAATAAAAGTTAAAATATTTTCGCGTAACATATATGAGGTCGATAGCTTTCGTATTATATAGTTTTCGTACTTCCCGCCAGGTGAGGTATTGGGGCGAGTGTGAGGGGATGTGGAAGCCGAGTCGCCCGGAGCGGGTACTAATTCCCAAGTAATATCGTGACGTTTAAATCCGTAAAAAAGTATAAGAATAAAAGTTAAAATATTTTCGCGTAACATATATGAGGTCGATGGCTTTCGTATTATATAGTTTTCGTTCTTCCCGCCAGGTGAGGTATTGGGGCGAGTGTGAGGGGATGTGCAGGCCGACTCGCCCGGAGCGGAAACTAATTCCCAAGTAAAATCGTGACGTTTAAATCCGTAAAAAAGTATAAAAATAAAAGTTAAAATATTTTCGCGTAACATATACGAGGTCGATGGCTTTCGTATTATATAGTTTTCGTTCTTCCCGCCAGGTGAGGTATTGGGGCGAGTGTGAGGGGATGTGGAGGCCGACTCCCCGGAGCGGGAACAAATTCCCAAGTAAAATCGTGACGTTTTAATCCGTAAAGAGTATAAAAATAAAAGTTAAAATATTTTCGCGTAACATATATGAGGTCGATGGCTTTCGTATTATATAGTTTTCGTTCTTCCCGCCAGGTGAGGTATTGGGGCGAGTGTGAGGGGATATAGAAGCCAACTCGCCCGGAGCGGGAACTGATTCTCAAGTAAAATCGTGATGTTTAAATCCGTAAAAAA
This sequence comes from Thermobia domestica, assembly GCF_964235325.1. Lineage (NCBI taxonomy): Eukaryota > Metazoa > Arthropoda > Insecta > Zygentoma > Lepismatidae > Thermobia > Thermobia domestica. Next base: position 28,209 of record NW_027656546.1, read on the forward strand.
GTAAAAAAGAATAAAAGTTAAAATATTTTCTCGTAACATATATGACGTCGATGGCTATCGTCTTATATAGTTTTCGTTCTTCCCGCCAGGTGAGGTATTGGGGCGAGTGTGTGGGGATATGGAGGCCAACTCGCCCGGAGCGGGAACTAATTCCCAAGTAAAGTCGTGACGTTTAAATCCGTAAAAAAGTATAAAAATAAAAGTTAAAATATTTTCGCGTAACATATATAAGGTCGATGGCTTTCGTCTTATATGGTCTTCGTTCTTCCCGCCAGGTGAGGTATTGGGGCGAGTGTGAGGGGATATGGAGGCCGACTTGCTCGGAGCGGGAACTAATTCCCAAGTAAAATCGTGACGTTTAAATCCGTAAAAAAGTATAAAAGTAAAAGTTAAAATATTTTCGCGTAACATATATGAGGTGGATGGCTTTCGTATTATATAATCTTCGTTCTTCCCGCCAGGTGAGGTATTGGGGCGAGTGTTAGGGAATATGGATTCCGACTCCTCCGGAGAGAGTACTAATTCCCAAGTAAAATCATGACGTTTAAATTCTTAAAAAAGTACAAAAATAAACGTTTAAATATTTTCGCGTAACATATATGAGGTCGATGACTTGTATCTTATATAGTCTTCGTTCTTCCCGCCAGCTGAGGTATTGCGGAGGGTGTCAGGGGATTTTGAGGCCAACTCGCCCGGAGCGGGAACTAATTCCCAAGTAAAATTGTGACGTTTAAATCCGTAGAAAAGAATAAAAATAAAAGTTAAAATATTTTCGTGTAACATATATGAGTTCGATGGCTTTCGTCTTATATCGTGTTCGTTCTTCCCGCCAGGTGAGGTAGTGGGGCGAGTCTGAGATGATATGGAGGCCGAATCGCCCGGAGCGAAAACTAATTCCCAACTAAAATCGTGACGTTTAAATCCGTTAAAAAGTATAAAAATAAAAGTTAAAATATTTTCGCGTAACATATATAAGGTCGATGGCTTTAGTCTTATATGGTCTTCGTTCTTCCCGCCAGGTGAGGTATTGGGGCGAGTGTGATGGGATGTGGAGGCCGACTCGCCCGGAGCAGAAAATAATTTCCAAGTAAAATCGTCACGTTTAAATCTTAAAAAAGTAAAAAAAAAATAAAAGTTAAAATATTTTCGTGCAACATATATGAGGTCGATGGCTTTCGTATTATATAGTTTTCATTCTTCCCGCCAGGTGAGGTATTGGGGCGAGTGTGAGGGGAAGTAGAGGCCGACTCGCCCGGAGCGGGAACTAATTCCCAAGTTAAATCGTGACGTTTAAATTAGTAAAATAGTAAAAAAGAATAAAAGTTAAAATATTATCGCGTAACATATATGTGGGACGATGACTTTTGTTTTATATACACTTCGTACTTCCTGCCAGGTGAGGTATTGGGGCGAGTGTGAGGGGATGTGGAGGCCGACTCGCCCGGAGCGGGAACTAATTCCCAAGTAAAATCGTGACGTTTTAATCCGTAAAAAAGTATAAGAATAAAAGTTAAAATATTTTCGCGTAACATATATGAGGTCGATGGCTTTCGTATTATATAGTTTTCGTTCTTCCCGCCAGGTGAGGTATTGGGGCGAGTGTGAGGGGAAGTGGAGGCCGACTCTCCCGGAGCGGGAACTAATTCCCAAGTAAAATCGTGACGTTTAAAACCGTAAAAAAGTAAAAAAGAATAAAATGTAAAATATTTTCGCGTAACATATATGAGGTCGATGGCTTTCGTATTATATAGTTTTCGTTCTTCTCGCCAGGTGAGGTATTGGGGCGGGTGTGAGGGGATGTGGAGGCCGACTGGCCCGGAGCGGGAACTAATTCCCAAGTTAAATCGTAACGTTTAAATTCGTAAAAAAGTAAAAAAGAATAAAAGTTAAAATATTATCGCGTAACATATATGTGGGACGATGACTTTTGTTTTATATACACTTCGTACTTCCTGCCAGGTGAGGTATTGGGGCGAGTGTGAGGGGATGTGGGGGCCGACTCGCCCGGAGCGGGAACTAATTCCCAAGTTAAATCGTAACGTTTAAATTCGTAAAAAAGTAAAAAAGAATAAAAGTTAAAATATTATCGCGTAACATATATGTGGGACGATGACTTTTGTTTTATATACACTTCGTACTTCCTGCCAGGTGAGGTATTGGGGCGAGTGTGAGGGGATGTGGAGGCCGACTCGCCCGGAGCGGGAACTAATTCCCAAGTAAAATCGTGACGTTTTAATCCGTAAAAAAGTATAAGAATAAAAGTTAAAATATTTTCGCGTAACATATATGAGGTCGATGGCTTTCGTATTATATAGTTTTCGTTCTTCCCGCCAGGTGAGGTATTGGGGCGAGTGTGAGGGGATGTGGAGGCCGACTCGCCCGGAGCGGGAACTAATTCCCAAGTAAAATCGTGAAGTTTAAATCCGTAAAAAAGTAAAAAAAATAAAAGTTGAAATATTATCGCGTAACATATATGTGGGACGATTACTTTTGCTTTATATACACTTCGTACTTCCCGCCAGGTGAGGTATTAAGGCTAGTGTGAGGGGATGTGGAGACCGACTCGCCCGGAGCGGGAACTAATTCCCAAGTAAAATCGTGACGTTTAAATCCGTATAAAAGTATAAAAACAAAAGTTAAAATATTTTCGCGTAACATATATGAGGTCGATGGCTTTCGTATTATATAGCTTTCGTTCTTCCCGCCAGGTGAGGTATTCGGGTGAGTGTGAGGGGATGTGGAGTCCGACTCGCCCGGAGCGGGAACTAATTCCCAAGTAAAATCGTGACGTTTAAATCCGTAAAAAAATATAAAAATAAAAGTTAAAATATTTTCGCGTAACATATATGAGGTCGATGGCTTTCGCATTATATAGTTTTCGTTCTTCCCGCCAGGTGAGGTATTGGGGCGGGTGTGAGGGGATGTGGAGGCCGACTCGCCCGGAGCGGGAACTAATTCCCAAGTAAAATCGTGACGTTTAAATCCGTAAAAAAGTATAAAAATAAAAGTTGAAATATTTTCGCGTAACATATATGAGGTCGATGGCTTTCGTATTATATAGTTTTCGTTCTTCCCGCCAGGTGAGGTATTGGGGCGGGTGTGAGGGGATGTGGAGGCCGACTCGCCCGGAGCGGGAACTAATTCCCAAGTAAAATCGTGACGTTTAAATCCGTAAAAAAGTATAAAAATAAAAGTTGAAATATTTTCGCGTAACATATATGAGGTCGATGGCTTTCGTATTATATAGTTTTCGTTCTTCCCGCCAGGTGAGGTATTGGGGCGAGTGTGAGGGGATGTGGAGGCCGACTCGCCCGGAGCGGGAACTAATTCCCAAGTAAAATCGTGACGTTTAAATCCGTAAAAAAGTATAAAAATAAAAGTTAAAATATTTTCGGGTAACATATATGAGGTCGATGGCTTTCGTATTATATAGTTTTCGTACTTCCCGCCAGGTGAGGTATTAGGGCGAGTGTGAGGGAATGCGGAGGCCGACTCGCCCGGAGCGGGAACTAATTCCCAAGTAAAATCGTAACGTTTAAATCCGTAAAAAAGTATAAAAATAAAAGTTAAAATATTTTCGCGTAACATATATGAGGTCGATGGCTTTCGTATTATATAGTTTTCGTTCTTCCCGCCAAGTGAGATATTGGGGCGAGTGTGAGGGGATGTAGAAGACGACTCGCCCGGAGCGGGAACTAATTCCCAAGTAAACTCGTGACGTTTAAATCCGTAAAAAAGTATAAAAATAGAAGTTAAAATATTTTCGCGTAACATATATGAGGTCGATGGCTTTCGTATTATATAGTTTTCGTTCTTCCCGCCAGGTGAGGTATTGGGGCTAGTGTCAGGGGGTGTACTGGCCGACTCGCCCGATGCGGGAACTAATTCCCAAGTAAAATCGTGACGTTTAAATCCGCAAAAAAGTAAAAAAGAATAGAAGTTAAAATATTATCGCGTAACATATATGTGGAAAGATGACATTTGTTTTATATACACTTCGTACTTCCCGCCAGGTGAGGTATTGGGGCGAGTGTGAGGGGATGTGGAGGCCGACTCGCCCGGAGCGGGAACTAATTCCCAAGTAAATTCGTGACGTTTAAAACCGTAAAAAAGTAAAAAAGAATAATAGTTAAAATATTTTCGCGTAACATATATGAGGTCGATGGCTTTCGTATTATATAGTTTTCGTTCTTCTCGCCAGGTGAGGTATTGGGGCGGGTGTGAAGGGATGTGGAGGCCGACTGGTTCGGAGCGGGAACTAATTCCCAAGTAAAATCGTGACGTTTAAATCCGTAAAAAAGTAAAAAAGAATAAAAGTTAAAATATTATCGCGTAACATATATGTGGGACGATGACTTATGTTTTATATACACTTCGTACTTTCCGCCAGGTGAGGTATTGGGGCGAGTGTGAGGGGATGTGGAGGCCGACTCGCCCGGAGCGGGAACTAATTCCCAAGTAAAATCGTGACGTTTAAATCCGTAAAAAAAAGTATAAAAATAAAAGTTAAAATATTTTTGCGTAACATATATGAGGTCGATGGCTTTCGTATTATATAGCTTTCGTTCTTCCCGCCAGGTGAGGTATTGGGGCCAGTGTGAGGGGATGTGGAGGCCGACTCGCCCGGAGGGGGAACTAATTCCCAAGTAAAATCGTGACGTTTAAATCCGTAAAAAAGTATAAAAATAAAAGTTAAAATATTTTCGCGTAACATATATGAGGTCGATGGCTTTCGTATTACATAGTTTTCGTTCTTCCCGTCAGGTGAGGTATTGGGGTGAGTGTGAGGCGATGTGGAGTCCGACTCGCCCGGAGCGGGAACTAATTCCCAAGTAAAATCGTGACGGTTAAATCCGTAAAAAAGTATAAAAATAAAAGTTAAAATATTTTCGCGTAACATATATGAGGTCGATGGCTTTCGTATTATATAGTTTTCGTTCTTCCCGCCAGGTGAGGTATTGGGGCGGGTGTGAGGGGATGTGGAAGGCGACTCGCCCGGAGCGGGAACTAATTCCCAAGTAAAATCGTGACGTTTAAATCCGTAAAAAAGTATAAAAATAAAAGTTAAAATATTTTCGCGTAACATATATGAGGTCGATGGCTTTCGTATTATATAGTTTTCGTTCTTCCCGCCAGCAGAGGTATTGGGCGAGTGTGAGGGGATGTAGAGGCCGACTCGCCCGGAGCGGGAACTAATTCCCAAGTAAAATCGTGACGTTTAAATCCGTAAAAAAGTATAAAAATAAAAGTTAAAATATTTTCGCGTAACATATATGAGGTCGATGGCTTTCGTATTATATAGTTTTCGTTTTTCCCGCCAGGTGAGGTATTGGGGCGAGTGAGGGGATATTGAGGCCGACTCGCCCGGGGCGGGAACTCATTCCCAAGTAAAATCGTTACGTTTAAATCCGTAAAAAAGTATAAAAATAAAAGTTAAAATATTTTCGCGTGACATATATGAGGTCGATGGCTTTCGTCTTATATAATCTTCCTTCTTCCCGCCAGGTGAGGTATTGGGGCGAGTGTTAGGGAATATGGAGGCCGACTCCTCCGGAGAGAGTACTAATTCCCAAGTAAAATCATGATGTTTAAATTCTTAAAAAAGAATAAAAATAAAAGTTAAAATATATTTGCGAAACATATATGAGGTCGATGGCTTTCGTCTTATATGGTCTTCGTTCTTCCCGCCAGATGAGGTATTGGGGCGAGTGTGAGGGGATATGGAGGCCGACTCGCCCGGAGTGGGAACTAATTCCCAAGTAAAATCGTGACGTTCAAATCCGTAAAAAAATATAAATATAAACGTTTTAATATTTTCGCGTAACATATATGATGTCGATGCCTTTCATCTTATATAGTATTCGTTCTTCCTGCCAGGTGAGGTATTGGGGCTAGTATGAGGGGATTTTGAGGCCGACTCGCCCGGAGCGGGAACTAATTCCCAAGTAAAATTGTGACGTTTAAATCCGTAGAAAAGAATAAAAATAAAAGTTAAAATATTTTCGTTTAACTTATATGAGGTTGATGGCTTTCGTCTTATATAGCATTCGTTCTTCCCGACAAATGAGGTATTGGTGCGAGTTTGAGGGGATATGGAGGCCGACTCGCCCGGAGCGGGAACTAATTCCCAAGTAAAATCGTGACGTTTAAATCCGTAAAAAGGTATAAAAATAAAATTTAAAATATTTTCTCGTAACATATATGAGGTCGATGGCTTTCGTCTTATATAGTCTTGGTTCTTTCCGCCAGGTGAGGTATTGGGGAGAGTGTGAGCGGATATGGAGGCCGTTTCGTCCGGAGTGTAAACTAATTCCCAAGTAAAATCGTGACGTTTAAATCCGTAAAAAAGTGTACAAATAAAAGTTAAAATATTTTCGCGTAACATATATGAGGTCGATGCCTATCGTCTTATATGGTCTTCGTTCTTCCCGCCAGGTGTGGGGATATTTAGGCGAGTGTGTGGGGATATGGAGGCCGACTCGCCCGGAGTGGGAACTAATTCCCAAGTAAAATCGTGACGTTTAAATCCGTAAAAAAATATAAATATAAACGTTTTAATATTTTCGCGTAACATATATGATGTCGATGCCTTTCATCTTATATAGTCTTCGTTCTTCCTGCCAGGTGAGGTATTGGGGCTAGTGTGAGGGGATATTGAGGCCGACTCGCCCGGAGCGGGAACTAATTCCCAAGTAAAATTGTGACGTTTAAATCCGTAGAAAAGAATAAAAATAAAAGTTAAAATATTTTCGTTTAACTTATATGAGGTTGATGGCTTTCGTCTTATATAGCCTTCGTTCTTCCCGCCAGGTGAGGTATTGGGGCGGGTGTGAGGGGATGTGGAAGGCGACTCGCCCGGAGCGGGAACTAATTCCCAAGTAAAATCATGACGTTTAAATCCGTAAAAAAGTATAAAAATAAAAGTTAAAATATTTTCGCGTAACATATATGAGGTCGATGCCTTTCGTATTATATAGTTTTCGTTCTTCCCGCCAGCTGAGGTATTGGGGCGAGTGTGAGGGGATGTAGAGGCCGACTCGCCCGGAGCGGGAACTAATTCCCAAGTAAAATCGTGACGTTTAATTCCGTAAAAAAGTATAAAAATAAAAGTTAAAATATTTTCGCGTAACATATATAAGGTCGATGGCTTTCGTCTTATTTAGTCCTCATTCTTCCCGCCAGCTGAGGTATTGGGAGAGTGTGAGGGGATATGGAGGACGACTCGCCCGGATCAGGATCTAATTCCCAAGTAAATTTCTGACGTATAAATCCGTAAAAAAATATAAAAATAAAAGTTAAAATATTTTCGCGTAACATATATGAGGTCTGTGGCTTTTGTCTTATATAATCTTCGTTCTTCCCGCCAGGTGAGGTATTGGGGCGAGTGTTAGGGAATATGGACGCCGACTCGCCCGGAGAGGGTACTAATTCCCAAGTAAGATCGTGACGTTTAAATCCTTAAAAAAGTATAAAAATAAAAGTTAAAATATATTCGCGTAACATATATGAGGTCGATGGCTTTCGTCTTATATAATCTTCGTTCTTCCCGCCAGGTGAGATATTAGGGCGAGTGTTAGGGAATATGGAGGCCTACTCGTCCGGAGAGAGTACTAATTCCCAAGTGAAATCATGACGTTTAAATTCTTAAAAAAGTATAAAAATAAAAGTTAAAATATATTCGCGTAACATATATGAGGTCGATGGCTTTCGTCTTATATAGTCTTCGTTCTTCCCGCCAGGTGAGGCATGGGGAGAGTGTAATGGAATATGGAGGCCGACTCGCCCGGAGTGTAAACTAATTGCCAAGTAAAATCGTGACGTTTAAATCCGTAAAAAAGTGTACAAATAAAAGTTAAAATATTTTCGCGTAACATATATGAGGTCGATGCCTATCGTCTTCTATGGTCTTCGTTCTTCCCGCCAGGTGTGGGGATATTTAGGCGAGTGTGTGGGGATATGGAGGCCGACTCGCCCGGAGCGGGAACTAATTCCCAAGTAAAATCGTGACGTTTAAATCCTTAAAAAAATATAAAAATAAAAGTTAAAATATTTTCGCGTAACATATATGAGGTCGATGGCTTTCGTCTTATATAGTCTTCGTTCTTCCCGCCAGCTGAGGTATTGGGGCGAGTGTGAGGGGATATAAAGGCCGACTTGCCCGGAGCGGGAACTAATTCCCAAGTAAAATCGTGACGTTTAAATCCGTAAAAAAGTATAAAAATAAAACTTAAAATATTTTGCGTAAGGTGCAGTCAACTATGTTGTCATTTGATAGAATTTGCAAATATATCAAAACTATCTCTCTATTAAAATGCTACAATAGCAATTAAGAGTGATTTTTTTAAGCCAGTCAAAGGGTTACGCCCTTTCTTCGGGACGAGGATTATAGGTATAGGGAATTTTCTTTATTTATAGGGGCATTAAGGGTTTGGATCATTATTTTATTTTATTTTATTTCATTCTTAGTTGTAGGCATCATTTGTTTTAAATATACCCTTGGAGACATCAATTTGCAGTAGGTAAGTTTCATTGATTATTCACTATTGCGGTAACTGGAGGCCAGGCTATTGGTATGTTATGAGAGATGAGATGTAATACAAATGGACGTCACAAAACACAAGGGTAAGGTTAGTATGGACAAGTGAATTGTTATCTTCTGCCCTGATGCATCACAGGGCTGATGAAGACAGATGAAGCCCGCTGCTAGCAACATTGATGGAACACTAGTGCAGAGATGGACAAATGTATGGACTAAGATGAGGTGGATGGTAAATGGCAAAGTTGGCCTTTTGAGGGTCATCGTCGTCTAAAGTGTTATGGTATAGAGTGAGAAGATGTTGTAGAGGAGTGGCATGGTGACGTGGGGGCGTATCATGTATTATGTCCTGTTGAAAGGTGTCTAGGAATATCGGATGTCCTGCAATGACTTTTGCAATATATTTAGTGCGAAGTGTTTCTAAGTGCGGAAGTATGGTTGGAAAGTTGATATGGCGATAGAGGTCGGCAGTCGGTACTGGTAGTTTGATACGATAAGCAAGTCGGAGAGCATGTCTTTCGGAGATGGCGAGTCTATTATATAGTTCATCAGGGGCAGAAATCCAGCAGATATGGCCATGTGTGAGAGCAGGTAGGAGGAATACTTTATAAGTTGTAATGACGGTGTCGGTATGTAAGCCCCAGGTTGTGCCCACTAGCCGTCGAAGGAGGTGTAAGCGGTTCGTTGCCTGTGATCGAATCTTCTGTAGGTGGGGTTTCCAACTGAGTTTAGAATCAAAGATGATCCCAAGGTAGGTAACTTGTGATGATGGGCGGATGAAAGTACCATTTACATGAATGTGAAGAAGTGACGGATTACGATGGATTCGTGAGCGGCAACGAGATGGGAGAAAAATAAGAGCTTGTGTTTTGAGAGAATTGATGGTGAGGCGCCATTTTGAACACCAGGAGGTAAAGGCGTCAATTGCCTGCTGGAGTGTTCTATTTATATTTTGAACAGTATTAGATGTGGCAAGAAAAGCGGTATCATCTGCATATTGGTATACTGGGACATTTGGTGGGAGAGGGGGCATATCGCCGACATATAAAATATTTAGAAGAGGTGAAAGGACAAATCCCTGAGGGACGCCACAGTGAAGAAAGATCGGGTAGGGAAGGGATTGGTTGATATTAATATAAGTCATACAATTGGAAAGGAAAGAAAGTATACATTGGATGTATGAGATAGGAAGATTGAAAGAGTGAAGTTTTGCGATGAGGCCGACATGCCAAACTTTGTCAAAAACCTTCCCCAGATCGAATAGTAACAGAAAAGATGGTTTCGAGGTATTATAATGAATTGTTATAGCAGTAGTAAGGCGCAGAAGCTGGTCAGAAATACTAATATGTGGGCGAAAGCCGGCTTGATGTAGAGGGATGAGATTATGGTCGGAAAGATAAGTATGCAGACGGCTGACTAGAATGCGTTCAAAGATTTTGCTAAGGACTGATGTTACTTTGATTGGTCGGCATGATGGGAGTGTAGTAGGAGGTTTGTTTGGTTTGATGAAAAGGGGTGTTTTTGAGATTTTCTATTGGGGAGGGTAAAATCCGTGCGAAGAATGAAGTTGTAGATGGTTGCGAGAAGTGAAAAGAGAATGGGAGGAGATGATTTGATGCGTTTATAGGTAATATGATCAAGGCCGGGGACCGTGTTTCGTTTTGATCGGATGGTGGAAGAGATATCTTTTGGAGTTATGAGATCGTTAAGAGGTGAAGCGGTAAGTTGGTGCTGGAGATTGGGTTGGATTTGGGGAGCGTGCGGATTTGCAAGATGTTCCACACGGCGGGTGAGAGTTGGTGAAGTGGTTGTACGGTTGGGGTAAAAATGTCTTGAAAGAAAGAGGCGAAAGCATTTGCTTTGTCAGTATCTGTTGAAGAGGGTTGTTATGTGAGATGATAGGGTATGAAATATGACGGGTTTTGCCAGTTAACTGATGAAATTTTTGCCAGAATTTGGTAGGGTGCGAGGTAGTGGAGAGAATGTTGCCGGCTGAGATCCAACGTTTTCGTTTATAGGCATGCGATTCCAGCGATGATAATGTTCTAATGATATAGGATTACGTGAACGTTGGAAGTCACGGAAAGAGCGTCTAGAAGCAGCAACGATAGACTGGTATTGTGGAGGTATTGGGAGGGATGAATTGTACGAAGAGGGATGTTGTTTTGGGTGGCTGTGTCAAGGGATGTTGTGATTTGGTTAACAAGGTTATAGAGTTCTTCTTCACTAGTGGGCTCCTGCAGATTTTTTAATAAAGTTGTGAGATCGGTTTGAAAATTAGCCCAGTTTGCATGAGTGTAATCAAAGAAGTGAATTTGCGGGGGTTGTGTTTTGGGGTGTGTGGTGATAATAAGATCAAGGAGTATCGGAGCATGATCGCTGCCGAAAGGTGGTAGAACTCGAAGATTGTGAATAGTCAGAGAAGGAGTACTGATAAACGTGTCGGGTGAAGTATTGCTTATTGGGCGTGATTATGATGGTAGATGATGGTAGTCAACGTCTAGAATATTAGAAATATAGTTTTGAAAATGTTGTTTCCCTGTCTGTTGGCGACTGTGAATATTGATGTCTGCCATGATTATATAATGTCTGAACGTATTGTCGATGTATTAAAAAATTCGTAGGGAATAGGGTGGCCTAGTCTGATATATATGGTGCAGAGAGTAATTATTTTTGTGCGAAGATACAGTGTGACTATGGAATATTCTGGGAGATCATGTGGTTTTTAGTAAGTATGAAGGCACACAGAAATAGTATGATAGGTTCCAATTGCTGTACCACCATTCGCTCGTTGATAAGGTATAGGACAGTCATGACGTTGTAATTGAAACTGAGGAATGCGGATATAATCGGTAGGTTTGAGATAAGTTTCATTTAGGGTAAAAGCCTGTACTTTTCCTCTCGGAGAAGTTGTTCAAAAACTGCTTTGTGAGTGACAAGAGATCGAATGTTAAGAAAGAGGAAGGTGACTGCCTTGGTGATTGATAACATGAGAAAGGTTGTTTGGATGGGTTTTGTATTTACAGAGATGGCCATTTTGGATCTGTTTTGATCGATGTTATGGAAAAGTGAGCATGTGGACCTGTATAAGTGGCAGAAAATTGTAGGCCAAATAATTGTTGAGCGATTTGGTCGACCTGCATAAGAATGTGAGGGCGTAAGAAAGGGTGGATATTTTGTAGAGCGAGCGTCGTGGTGTGAAGCAAGTCTTCTACTGTTACGGGTTCTCTTAAGGAGTTTGTAGGAGTTGTAACGGAATGGGACTGAGAATTCAGGTTTGTCAGTTGGTGGAGCAGGTTTTTGGTGACATTTATAGCTGTGGGTTGGATGTTGTTGATGGCAGGTATTATATAGAGGTGTTTTTTAATGTTGGGGTAGTTGTTGGTTGTATGGTCTTCATTGCAATGTCCACAGCGGGGTGAGTTAGGACAGTTATATGTTAGGTGTGAGGCATATGTTTGGCACCGTTCGCAGCGTATAGGAAGTGGGGGTGATGTGCGGGATGGTTCAACCCTGTGGCTTCTGCGATAAATATAAGTACCATTTTGAAGCAGATCGTCTGCTGTTTCTTTGGATTGCGTAAGAACTCGTACAAGATAGGTGGAGCCTGATTGACACTTGATGCGGATGCATTTATGTACTTAATAACATTCGACTCGTAACTCGTCTAGGATGTCTTCGTCTGAATAGGCTGGTGGAACGCCTTTTATCACTACTCAGAACATGGGCTGACGTTTAGGTGGCAGCGGTAGCTTTTTTATGGTTTGTGAGAGCGCTTGAATATTGGCTTTGTCGCCAAAAATGTGAAAGCTTGCTTTGTTCCGGATTGTAGAAACGAAGTTTTGGTCTGGAGATTTAATGATGATTCCGTTTTTAGTGAAGACTATTTCTGATACATTAGCTCTCGGATAGTATTTCATGAGTTGGATTAATATATGTTTAGGGTTAGAGTATTTGGTGTCAGCATTAGTAAGAAGATAATTGGAGGTTGCTGGAGGTTGGTTTGAAGCGATGTCCATAGCTTGTTCATAGAGGTCACTTTCGGATGCTTGACTGAACGGAGATCTGGATCGAGGTCGAGGTTGTTTTCTCTGATTTTGCGATTGTAATGTATCACCTGATCATTTTTGAGAATTGGGACCGTTTTGGGTTTGGCCCCCTTGCACTCCATCGGGTTCAGAGGGGACACACCCACGGATCACGAAGACTGCGGAGTGGCTGAAGCCAGTGTAATATGAGAAGAGAACAACAATGATCAGTCTGGGTGATGTCGAAAATATGAGATGAGTTGAGATGATATGATTAGAGGTTTCACCAGCGTTGCCAGACTACAGAAACAAATTTATCGTCACAATAACTAAAAATTATCGAATATCGGAAGAAATGATCGTATTTCTCGTACACATACTATATATATATATATATATATATATATATATATATATATATATATATATATATATATATATATACGTGAGTGTGTGTGTGTGTTTTCTCACTGCATACTCTCTTTCCATCAAAGTACAGCATAAATGTAAAGACATGAACGTTATATAATTCCATTAACATCGACAAAGGAAAAATAAATTATCTATACGTACCTTGTAAGATGTCAATGACATTGTCCAGAAGTTGATGAACAATACTTGTTTCAATAAATCTGATGTGTTAAACTAAAAATAACTGTTTTCTTTTTTTTTTAATAAAAATATGTACACTATATACAGCACCAAGATTGTTCAGTTGATTTCTTCGAAAGCCACTTCCTCCAGTTCACTTTCTTGCAACTCGTTCGAATTTTGTGTCCCACTGACTGAAGATCCATTTTTGTACAAGTAAGCAGAATTCATATAAGAGAGCATTGGTTCCGAAGGAGCGAATGCAGAACAACCCCCTTGCGAAGCTACTAACTGCGACGTCAGTAGTAATGATGTTATTGTCTCTGATACAAGTTTGTTTCTTGTTTTTGTTTTCACTAAATTTACTTTAGAGAAAACTCTTTCACAAGCTGCATTTGCATGGGGCAATGCCAGAACTTCAAGGCAAAAGCGCGATAGTTCTTTAAATTCACGTGTTCCATCAAGACTTTCGAATTCACCTAACTTCAGATAGAACTCTTCGGGGTCTAAGTTAATCATATCGGGCGGAAAAGTAGTAAAAGCCATCCTACGCCACTGGTCATCTAGGAGCTGCAGAGTTTCTACATCAGTTGGGGGTAAAATTCTTGGCACCAAAGAAGCAAGGGGGGCTAATGAAGCTGCTCTCATTTCTCCTTGCGAGAGAGCACTTGACGGATGTAAAATGGACATTTTTGCAAAGAGCGAATTCTGCCCAAAATCAAATCGCTTTTTAAGTTCTTTAGAAGCAACAATGACAAAGTCGCGACATCGACGCCTAAAAGTATTTAGCTGTTGGTTCTTCAGCGTGTTGTTTGATGTGTGGCAGTTGATTTTTTGATGTACTTTCACCCCCAAAATATATGTTGGTCAGGGTAGAAAATACGTCTTCGTTTTCGGGGTCAATTTTTTCTATGTTCGTTCTTTCGATATAGTCCCTCTTCATGTAAATGTAAAGGAACTCTTTATAAGCGCCACATATCTTCTGATGAACAACTGTCACAAGCGACTTATCACTTTGAAATAACTCATTTAATTTAGAGAATTTCGGAAGTATCCACTCCAAAAATAGAAAGTACAGCTCTAAATCAAGATCATTCATCGTGTCAAATATAACTTTCGCTGTCCCAAGTTTGTCACTTAATAAGAATGAAGAAAAGTACAATTTAAGAGCTGGCCACTGTTCAACAATGCGCGTGACAATGTTGACAAGTGACAGCCAACGAGTCTGTGATGGTCGCAGCAATTTGTGTGGTTTGAGCCCGCAAAAATCTTGGAAGTCACAAAACTCTGCTTGCCTTTTACTACTGTGCGGAAAGTAAGCGTAAATATTTCGCACAAGGTGTTCGAATCTAATAGGTAGCATTTTGCAAGCTTCGCTGGCACAGAGATGTAAAGAATGACATATACATTTTTGGGTAACTATACCAGGTAGAAGTTGCTTCAATTTCTGGGACACAGAATTATCTCCACCCATCATAGTGTTACACCCATCACTACCGAAACCAACTATGTTTTCGACAGGAATATTGTCTTCATTGAAAGCTGTAATTATTAGTTCGAACAGATATTGGGCTGTGGCTCCACCGCAGTTTTACCCGTGGGAAACACTTGTAATAGTTTCCAAAACTTAGTCAAAACTCCATTATCGGACGCATATCGGACACAAATACCGAGAGTCTTTACAGCACTTACATCTGTAGATTTATCTATTAGTATAGAAAATTTGTTCCGCGCAAGAACACCATTTAGTTCGTCACTAGCTCCTTTAGCTAATACATTTTTAATAATAGAAGTGGCCTTTGCTCTTCCTAATGTTACGCCTTGGGCAATTTTAGAATCCGGGTAAGATACTTTCGTTTTACAGTCTTCCTTGTTTTACAGTGTTTCCTCTTTCGTTTTACAGTCGATTTTTTCCTGTCTATCTCCGCACAAACAACTGTTCTTCCTTTTGCACAAAGAAAATACCAATGGAAAAAATATATTGAAATGAAATGAAATTTTTGAGTTTTACGTCCCACGGTTATGCCGGTTAGGCTAAAGGAGACGGTGATAATGAGTAATGAATGAAATGGTGGAATGAAGAAAGTGTGAGGAAACGGGAGAACCCCGAGAAAACCCACGCACAGGGTGTTTGTCCACCACAAAGTTCACTTGGCGGGAGCAGGGTTTGAACCCGAAACCCCTAGCACCAGAGGTGAACGCTCTACCACTGAGCCACCGCCCCCCCCCCCCAAAAAAATATATATATTCTATCCAATCCTAAAATTATCGTACGTTTGATAATGATTATTTTCTATCAACCGGAGCACAAAATTATCGTATGTTTTGATAATTATCCTGCACTCTGGCAACGCTGGTTTTCACCCTCCAGCACTGAAAAGTGCTGCCAATCCTAGTGAGAGCGTATGCGTGCTGGTCTCAATTGTGCGTCTGCTACACAATATCCTCGAAGGCACGTTAACACTTCCCAGGTAAGCTAGGTCAAAATAGAGCTTGTGACGTATGGTACGTCAAGCTGATGAGAGAGTTCAAGAGCGATTTTTTTAAAGGTTAACCCAATCAAAGGGTTACGCCCTTTCTTCGGTAAGAGGAAATCTAGGTATAGGGTTTTACTTTATTCATAGTTGGGCATTGAGAGTTTGAGGAGCATTAATTTATTTTATTCTTTTGTGGTCATCATTTTTTTCTTTCTTTCTTCAATATGGCTTTGGAGGCATCAGTTGGCATAAGGAAGGCATCAGTATCCATTTATTATTCACTATTGCATTAAGGAGGCCGGGCTATGGTTGTAAAATGAGAGATGAGGTGAAGTGCTGATAGACGCCACAACAAACACAGAGATATGGTTGGTGTAGACAAATGAATGGTTATCTTCTGCCCTGGGGCGTACAGGGCTGATGATGACAGATGAAGCCCGCTGCTAACAACATTGATGAAAACACTAGTGCAGAGATGGATAAATGCATGGACTAAGGTGAGGGGGACGGTATATAGCAAAATCGGCCTTGTGGGGGTCATTATCGTCTAAAGTCTTATGGTAAAGAGTAAGATGTTGAAGAGGTCTGGCTTGATATTGAGGAGGGGTATCATGAATGATGTCCTGGTGAAAGGTGTCGAGGAAGAGCGGATTACCTTCGGCAATGACTTTTGTTATGTATTTTGTGCGGAGTGTTTCCAAGTGCTATAAGATGGTGGGGAGGTTGATACGGCGACAGAGATCGGCAGTTGGTGCTGGTAGTTTTATGCGATAAGCAAGGCGGAGAGCATGACGTTCGGATATTGCAAGTCTAGTATATAGTGCGTCAGGGGCAGAGATCCAGCATATATGGCCATGTGTGAGAGCAGGTCGAAGGAAAACCTTATAAGTCTTAATAACAGTGTCAGTATGCAAGCCCCACGTGGTGCCCACTAGCCGCCGGAGAAGGTTTAATCGATTTGTAGCCTGTGATCGGATTTTCTGTAAGTGAGGTTTCCAGCTGAGTTTTGAGTCAAAGATGATTCCGAGGTATGTTACTTGTGATGATGGGCGTATGAAAGTGCCATTGAGCAGGATTGCGATAAATTCGTGATCGGCAGCGAGGTGGAAGAAAAATGATTTATGGTCAGGTGCCTGTGTTTTGAGGGGATTTATGGTTAGGCGCCACTTGTCACACCAGGAAGTGAAGTCATCAATTGCCTGTTGGAGTGTTCGATTTATGTGTTGAACAGTGTTGGCTGTGGTGAAAAAAGCTATATCGTCGGCATATTGATATAATGAGACATTTTGTGGTAGAGGGGGCATGTATGTTACGTATAATAAATAAAGAAGGGGTAAAAGAACAGAGCCTTGAGGAACACCACAGTGAAGAAAGATCGGATGTGAAAGTGATTGGTTAATGGCAATGTAAGTCATACGATTTGAAAGGAAAGAATGGATACATCTGATGTAGGAGAAAGGAAAATGAAAAGAGTGAAGTTTTGCGATAAAGCCGGCATGCCGAACTTTGTCAAAAGCCTTTTCAAGATCGAACAATAACTGGCAGGAAGGTTTGGAGGTGTTGTAATGATTAGTTATGGCGGTCGTGAGGCGTAAGAGTTGATCGGAAATACTGATGTTTGGGCGAAAACCAGCTTGATGAAGAGGAATGAGGTTTTGTTCAGAAAGATGGTTATGAAGGCGACTGACAAGAATGCGTTCAAAGATTTTGCTGAGTACTGATGTCAATTGTATAGGATGGTATGATGAGAGTTCTGTAGAAGATTTATTGGGTTTGGTGAAAAGCAGAGTTTTTGAGATTTTCCATTGTGGTGGATAAAAGCCGGTGCGGAGAATGAAGTTACATATGGCTGCAAGAAGTGTATATAAGACGGGAGGAGATGCTTTTATGAGTTCATAAGTGATATGGCCAAAGCCAGGCGCCGTGGTACGTTTCGATATGATGGAGGAAGAGATACCTGCAGGAGTAATGGGATCATTAAGAGGTGAATCGGTGAGTTGATGGTGAATGTTGGGTTGTAGGAGTGGGGAGTGCGGATTTGCAAGGCGTTCGACACGTCGGGTAATAGTTGGATGTGGTAGTTGTACGGTAGGGGTAAATATTTCTTGGAAGAAGAAGGCAAAATCATTTGCTTTATCTGTATCGGTTTGGAGAGGATGATGATGTGAAATGATAGGGTATGATGTATGTCGAGGTTGACCAGTTAACTGATGGAATTTTTGCCAAAATTTGGTAGGATGTGATGTAGTTGAGAGGGAGTTGCAGGTGGAGATCCAACGTTTTCTTTTATAGGCAGTAAGGTAATTATGAAGCATGCGAGTCCAACGACGATGCTGTGCTAAGAATATAGGATTATGAATACGTCGAAAGTCACGGAAAGAGCGGCGAGAAGCAGCAAGGATGGAGTGATATTGTAGAGGGATCGGAAGTTTGTGTGGATGATGTATACGTAGGGGTATGTTATTGTGGGTGGCTGTGTCAAGAGATGCTGTGAGTTGGTTAACAAGGTCATAGAGTTCGTGCTCTGAGGTAGGTTCTTGAAGATGCTGTATCGAATTGGTAAGATCCGCTTGGAAATTAGCCCAATTTGCATGATTATAATCAAAGTAGTGAATGGGCGGTGGTTGTGATTGAGCTGAGTGGGTGAGAATAATATCGAGTAGTATCGGAGCATGATCGCTGCCGAAAGGTGGGAGAACCCTAAGATTTTGAATATTCAGAGACGCAGAGCTGATAACTATGTCTGGGGAGGTGTTGCTGATGGGGCGAGATGGCGATGGAAGATGATGAAAATCGGCGGCAAGAATATTAGAGATGTAGTTGTGAAACTGTTGCTTCTCAGCCTGCGGGCGGCAATGAATATTTATGTCTGCCATGATGATGTAATGCCTAAAAGTATTGTCAATGTATTGAAAAAACTCATATGGTATGGAGTGGCCTGGTCGAATGTAGATAGTGCATAGAGTGATGATTTTGGTGCGAAAATATAGTGTGACTATAGAATACTCGGGAAGGTTATGTGGCTTTGGAAAATAGTGAGTGCGTACAGGGATATTGTAATATGTTCCAATTGCAGTGCCTCCATTTGCTCGTTGGTATGGTCTAGAGCAATCATGACGGTGTAGTTGAAACTGTGGAAAACGGACATGGTGTGTAGGTTTCAGATAGGTTTCATTCAGCGCAAAAGCCTGTATTTGTTTCTCCCTTAGGAGTTGTTCAAAAACTGCTTTGTGTGTGAGAAGAGATCGGATATTAAGGAAGCGGAAAGTGACTGCCATGAAGATTGACAGTGTTGTAGAAGTTGTTGGGCAATGGTTGTAAATTATAGAGACGGCTATTCTGGATCTGTTTTAGTAGATGTGATGGAAAAGTGGGCATGTGGACCGGTGTAAGTGGCAGAAAGCTGTAGGCCAAATAATTGTTGGGCTATGTGATCGACCTGCATAAGAATGTGTGGGCGTAAGAAGGGGAGGATATTTTGAAGAACAAGAGTGGTGAAGCGGAGCAAGTCTTCAGCTGTGATGAGTTCTCGTAAGGAGTTTGCAGGTGGTGTAGCGGAATCGGTGGTGCGGATGGGAACGGATAGTTCAGGTTTATCAGTTGGTGGAGCAGGTTTTTTATGGCATTTATAACTATAGGTTGGGTGTTGTTGGTGGCAGGTATTGCATAGAGGTGGTTTTTTCAGGTTAGGGCACTTGTTAGTGGAATGGTCCTCATTCCAGTGTCCACAGCGGGGTGAGTTTGAACAGTTTTTAGTCAAATGTGAGGCATATGTTTGACATCTTTCGCAACGGATTGGAAGAGGTGGTGAAGTGCGGGATGGTTCTACTCTACGGCGTCTGCGATATATATAGACACCATTTTGAAGCAAATCATCTACTGTTTCCTTGGATGCTGTAAGAACTCGAACGAGATAGGTGGGACCTGACTGACATTTGATGCGAATGCATTTGTGTACTTCATAACATTCGAGTCTTAATTCATCAAGGATTTCTTCATCGGAATATGCTGGTGAAATGCCTTTTATCACCACAGAAAACATGGGTTGGCGTCGAGGTGGCGGTGGTTGCTTTTTCCTGGTTTGAGAGAGAGCCTGGATATTAGCTTTGTCGCCACAAATATGAAAGCTTGCTTTGTTTCTGATTGTAGTGACGAAGTTTTGGTCGGGAGATTGATAATTATTCCGTTCCTAGTGAAGATGATTTCAGATACGTTAGCTCGCGGATAGTATTTCATAAGTTGAATTAGAATGTGTTTTGGATTAGAGTATTTGGTGTCAGCATTAGTAAGAAGATAATTGAAGGTTGCTGGAGGTTGGTTTGAAGCGACGTCCATAGCAAGATCATAGAGGTCACTTTCGGAGGCCTGACTGACAGGAGATCTTGATCGAGGACGAGGTTGCTTTTTCTGATTTTGTGATTGTAATGTTTCACCTGACCGTTTTTGAGAATTGGGACCCGTTCTGGGTTTGGCCCCCTTGCACTCCATCGAGTTCACAGGGGACACACCCACGGATCGCGAAGACTGTGGAGTGGCCGAAGCCAGTACTATATAAGAAGAGAACAATGACCAGTCTGGTTGATGTTGAAGAGATGAGATGATATGATGAAACGGTGTACAATAATGATGATAGGATTCACCCTCCAGCACTGAGAAGTACTGTCAATCCCAGTGAGAACGTATGCGTGCTGGTCTCTATTGTGCGTATACAACACAATGTCCTCGAAAGCACGTTAACGAGTCTCAGCTAGGCTAGGCTTGGTACAAAATACAGCTTGTGACGTATGGTACGTCAAGCTGGTAAGAAAGTATGTTCAAGAGCGAGCCTTTTTTTGCTAGCCGTTGCTAGCACCCACCCAAAGGGTTACGCCCTTTATTTGGGATGTGAAGTTACTATTCACTTTTGGATTGGGTGTATTGTCGAGGGGCAAGGAGGTTTATATAATCTTTATTATAATTAAGTGCATTTAAGTACAGGTCGTTATGGCCGTTAACCATAATCATCAGGAAAAGATAGGAATACTGGCTTTCAATTCTTTATGATTTTAGTAATATTAAAGCAGTGATGCAGGATGAATCCATGAGGTGCACTTGACAACACAACACAACATAAAGAGGATTAGAAAGACGAATGTAGGTTATCTTCTGTCCAGGGGCTACCCTGGACGCAATGAAGACGAGGGGGAGCCCTATTAGTATTGGGAGGTCACAGTGCAATATATGATGGAGTGATGTATGGGGGTGGAGTAGCAACGAGAAAGTCTTCTAGAAGGAGTAAATCTAGACTATTGGGCAGAAGAACATGATGATACAGAGTAAATAGCAGGGAGAGTGGAGAAAGTCGGAGAGTAACAGAGGGTTTACGAAGAGTGGCTTCGTGATGCATTGCATCAAAGAGTAGTGAATGGTGGTTCTGGAATCGCTTCGTAACGTACCTGAGCCTGAGATCTACAAGATGATAGAGTATGTGCCGAAAAGGCGTTCTCTCGTATAAGTCTCTGGTGGAGCTTGGTAATTTAATGCGAAACGCAAGGCGTAGAGCGTGGCGCTCAAGAATCTGCAGGCGGCGGTAATATGACTCAGGTGCGGAGAGCCAAGCTGTAAAGCCATAAGTTAAAACGGGTCGTAGAAAAGCTTTGTATGTGTTTAGAAGAATGTGAGAATTCAAACCCCAGGCTGTCCCAGTGAGGCGACGGAGTAGGTTCAAGCGGTTAGTAGCTTTGAGAATAATACCTTTGAGGTGAGCAGACCATCTAAGATGAGAGTCAAATGTAATACCGAGATACGTTACCGTGGGACTAGCGGCAAGTGGTGTACCGTCAATCGTGACGTGGAGGTTGGATGGATTTCGATGGACACGACTGCGTTTTCCTGGTGGTAGAAAGACTATTGCTTGGGTCTTGCTTGCATTAAGTTTGAGACACCACGTTTCACACCACTGAAGGAAATCATTGATGGCCGCTTCAAGAGCGACTGAGCTCCAACCTATAGCTTTAGCTTTGAAACCTTTGATTTACGGTTATTTGTGATTTCACGTTTATAACAAAGACAAATAATTTTTAAAAAGGTGTACTTTAAATAAATTACTTAAAGAAATATTTTTCACAAAGTTTACCCTTTTAAATTATTGTTCAAAGCCTTTGCATTTTAATAAGCAAAATAAATGCAAATGAATTGTGCTGCCATCTCTGGAGTTTTTTAAATTATACGTTTGTGGATGTTTATATGTTTGTGGCAAATCACTTCAACAGTGAGATCTCGGAAACTACAGGCTCTAGAAAGATGACGTTTTCACTTATCGATTACAAATTTTGCGTAGATTGTCCAGTTTTAACTCAATATTTAAAAAAAAAACATGGTCATTATTTATTTATTACATTTTTATGGGTACACTGAAAGTTTTGAAATTTAAAAAAAAAAAACTAAAACATCATATCCTATCTATTATACATTCCAACACCTTATAATTATATATAGGGGCTGCATATTTCTCAGGTGTTTGTTTCATGGCCAAATTATAACGAAAAACGAAGGATAACCATCTCTCAAGTCTAAGTTCAATTTTTATTGTTTGGAGTGTTTTGCCCAATGAACACCATATATCACTGACATTATAATTGATTGTATGTGTAATGTATTAGCTTATTTTAAAATGTATAAAACGATAATTATGCCTGTGGTTTTGTATGGTTGCGAAATATGGTCTCTTACTCGGAATTAAGAACATAGATTGAAAGTATTTGAGAACAAGATCCTGAAACGAATATTCGGACCCAAAAGAAACGGGAATAGGGAATGGCGGAATCTTGGTAACGAGGAACTACATAATTTATACGGTTTATCCAACAGTGTTCGGGTCATCAAATCTAGGAGGCTCAGGTGGGCAGGTCATGTAGCCATAGGGTGGAAGAAAGAGTGAATGCTTTCAAAGTCTTAACTGGAATAGTAGCCGGAAAACAACCATTAGGAAGACGTAGGCGCAGATGGGAGAACAATATTAAGATGGATCTCGCAGAAATAGGAATACAAAGTAGAAACTGGATCCAATTGGCTAAAGATAGAAGTCAATGGACAGAGCTTTTGTGAACGCGGCATTGAACCTCCGGGTTCCATAGGCTACAGAGTTAGTTAGTTTATGTATTTGCTTATTACATACTGTATGCAAGAAGAAAGAAAACACTGATCATACATGAATTAAAAACTCCAACCGGGAGTAGGATCAAATCTTGCAAACGGTACGAGAGATTGAAAAGGGGGTCAAGTGTGATATCGTTGGATGTCCCCATTCGAGACGAACAACTTTTGTTACAAGTTCTTAAAATCCGATTTGTAGTTTCCCAGATATTTTCAAAAACAATTTTAAATGTCTCAATTTTAAATATTCGTAACCCATTTTGATTTTTGTCGATAAAAGCGCCATCTATCACGGAACGAAAAAGGTGTTCAATACAAAAGTTACGTATTTTTTTCCTGGAGAATCCGAATCTGTAATAAAAAAAATGTGGGTTCCCATTTAAGATTTCAAAGTTGACACCCCTCCCGCCCCAGGGGGTGGAGCAGGTGGTCGAGTGTGATATCGTTGGGTGTCCCCCTTCGAGACGAACAACTTTTGTTACAAGTTTTTTTTTTTTTTTTTTAAAAAAAATCCGATTTGTAGTTTTCCAGATATTTCCAAAAGCAGTTTTAAATGCCTCACCCGGTATGTGTATATACAGGAAGTAACATAAATGCATGGCCAAAAGTAACGAGGTGATTGCGAACATCCAAATAGGTAAAAATGTTCTTATAAACATGGACCCGATGCTGCTTCGTTTCTGAGATATAGCGCCTTCAAATATCGAGTCTGTCCAATGGCTGACTATGGGAAAGTCAATGGAAATGTTCAATATTACAGGAATAATACAATCAAGTGGTATTGTACCTGTGCAAATACATTTACACTATCATATAGAATGAAACTAATCAACATTTGTGGTTATTGGGTTGTCAGTGTTGCCAACCAGGTACAAAGTGTTATGTTTTCAAATAGCATTAGAGGTCTACATGTTAGCAAGTCATTGCTGGCGTCAAAACGTTCCTAAACATGGGGCAAATTTCGCTTCATTTTCAAAAGACAAGGCCAAGTGTAAAGTCAATTAAAGACTCACAATAGTAAAGAACGATTCATAGATCACACCTTTTGCATGTTTCCAGAGATAAGTAATTGAGAAAGGTATTCAATAGAGGCCACAGCGTTCGTTTATACCACACATAAACTTCGAAAGACAGTGTCCCATGTTTAGGAACGTTTTGATGTCAGCAATCATATGCTAAAGTGAGGACGTCTAATGCAATTTGAAAACATAACACTTTGTACCTGGTTGGCAACACTGAGAACCCAATAACCTCAAATGTTGGTTAGTTTCATTCTCTATGTTAGTGTAAATGTATTTGCACAGGTATAATTCCACTTGATTGTGTTATTCCTGCAATATTGAGCATTTCCATTCACTTTTCCGTAGTCAGCCATTTGAGGGACTCGACATTTCAATAACCTGTGTCTCAGAAACGAAGCAGCATCGGACCCATGTTTATACGAACATTTTTACTTATTTGGATGTCCGCAATCACCTCGTCAATTTTGACCATGCATTTATGTTACACCCTGTATATTGTGGAATAACTATGTATTGGATATAAAGAAACATGAACTTTTGAAAACTCATTGAAAGAAAACTTTGACTAGAACTGTACATTCTCAGACACCTGTTGTAAATGCATATTTGTTAAATAAACTCGACTAGCTTCCTTCTTTCCTTTCCGCATACCTTCAAGCACAGCCTGATACTTCCCGATTAGGTCATCATTCTTGAATTGATCAAAACCACGAGGAACAGAACAATAAGGGGTATTCGACACACGATTAGGATAGGTGCAGGATCGACGAGAGAAGCGGATCGCACCGTTGGAGGACCACCGACTCCAAATCAAGAGTACCATTCTGTTGGTTTATCACCGCAGACTCATTAAGCTTCAGCAGACTAGTAGAATGAAGATGTAGGAGGACATAATCGTAAAGACGTATTATCGACGCCCCTTGCAGTTCAACAGGATAGAGATCCAGATGTAGACTGTTTCCAGCTTGTAAAGGGTCTTCCAGGGGAAAACCATTCATCGTTCCAGATGACTAGGACGACACCAGCTTCATTGGAACTATCAGGCTAGTGCTCATTCCTATTCCTTAATTACAACCTTTCTCTTTCTCTCACCCTTTTCCCCCAACTAGTCATTTTCTAAATTAGAAACATTTGAATTTTATTTAAATTCAACCACAATTTTACAGTTAAGTACCGTGTTGTGCATCAGTTCCATCCCCATTTGGTTGCATTTATTTATTACGTATTCTGAGCTACAACTGATGGCACAGCTCCGGCACAATATATACTGATAAATATAGCAAACGTATAGGAAGAAAAACTACAACCCATGAGGGGCTATGGCCGGCTACATGGTCATGTTCAATGGGTGATGAATGGTGAGCACATTGGTTTTCAGGTTAGCTTACTGGATGGTAGTTCGCTATCTTTTAATTCATGTAGTATCCCGTTACCTAATTATGCTGGGTCAACATCTTCAAATTTTAGTGTTTTCACCGAGATTAAAACCAGGGATGAAGCACACGGCTAAGAAACGCTCAGTAATATTTTTTTTTCTAAATAACTTCAATCAACATTTTTCAATACTCTTTATTCATACTTGCAGATGGAAATTTTTGACGCATATGCTTACAGGAAAGATTTCATGGAGGTTAAAAATACAACATAACTATGGTCGTCCGCAGGGGGGTGGAGAAAGGGGAGAGTTTTCCCCTTGGATTTTCGAAATATATTCAGTTATTGGAAATACATGCCAAGACATACTAATTTGCTCACTCATACACTATAGTGCTTAATATATACGGTGGCGCGAAAGTCAGTATACAACTGATGTTTCCTTTATTTTACACTGACGAAACCATTCCACCTTTTTCCAACAGGACAAGGCCCCTCCACATTTTGAAATTGATTTGCGACAGTGGCTTGACACAAACTTCCCGGGGCACTAGAACGGGAGATGGAGTCATATCGAGTGGCTATCACGTTCGCCTGTTCTGAACCCACTGGATTTGTAAAAGCTAATATATGCGAAGAGAAAATCAGGAGCTTGGATCACCTTAAACAGCATATCAAAGCAGCATGTGATTCAATTTCTGAGAGACCCTCAAAAAAGTGCAGGATGATTGGATGGACCGGATTTACCTGTACATGGCATTTGAAGGAGGATACGTTGAACATGGTCTTTAAGAGCAACTCTATAGCCTTTATTATTCACATTCAAGCACTGTAAGTTCTGTAATACCTGTCAGTAAAAACACATAGAGCTGTATGATGACTTTTTTGACTTATATTTATATTAAATTTATTGTATTTACATTAAATACCATAGTTTTCTTGTTTTTTGTCTCCGCATTTTCCCATATTTACATGGAATTGACGTTCTCGCTTCTAATTCTTTTCCTCCACTTTTATCTACCCTGGGTATCCTCTATTCTCCCTCGGATCATCTTGTATCTTGTCCTTTCATCTAATCTTGGATTTTCATCTCTCTTTTACTGGTACTTCAAGCTTTCCAATCCTCTTTCAAACATAATCTTCGTTTGTTCATTCTACATGTCTAACCCATCTCAGCCTCCGTTCTTGAAACTTCTTAGGAGGTACGGTGGATCAGTGGTACAGCTCTTACTTCTGGTGCGTGGGGTCTCTGTTCGATCCTTGGCCAAGTAAGTTTGTGGTGGACAACATCGTATTCGTGGGCTTTCTCGGGGTACTTCCGTTTCCTGCCACTTCCGCATTCCAACAATTCTTCCATCATCATTCACTTGCTTTGATAATCGTCTCCTTTAGCCTAACAAGCATAAACGTGGGACGTTAAACTTAAAGATTTCAAGATTTTGAAACTTTTTACTCAAGGATTCCACCTTAACAGCGCCTCTTATATAACAACGCCTCCTTATTTTATCCTTTCTAGACATACCACACATCCAGTGGCGTCTCGTGACATAATTTTTTGGTAGTTCACAGCCGTAAGAAAATTCTAATTCTACAATTCCTTTAGCACTCTAAGTAAGCAAAATGATAACATCAATGAAGGTAACCATATATACTTAAACATAATAAAAGTACCCACTCACAACAAATGGTCCACTTCGTTTGTATATGAAATCAATTCTGGTGTTCTTCAGGACAGAAAATTTCTCTTTTGAAGTCTAGTTTTTACCGTTTTTTCTCTACTGATACTGTAGCTAATGCACTGATATGATTCTGAATTGCCACATTTCTTTAAATGTTGTTATATTCTTTAATATAAAAATGTAAATCTAAGTTTCTGAAGTACATATCAATATTCACTATGATTTTCACGAATGTTTTGTGTGACCACTGTAAAATTCTCAGTCTCTCTACGCATTCACCATCAATTTCGCGACGATACACTAATGACATCTGTATTGGACTCGAGACGTCTGCTGAGCTCCCTCCTGGCTAAGCGGTTAGTGTACACGCCATTGGTTGTGGGTTCGATTCCCGCTGCCGACCATCCTGACTGGGGTATTCCAAGGTTTTCCTCAGTTCTACCAGGCAAATGCTGGGATGGTACCTACTAAACAGGCGTTAGCCGATACTTTCCCAAACTCTTTCCATAGTTGTTATTATTGTTAGATATTCAGTATAAAATGTCCTCTGAGCTTTATCTGGTGATTGTTAAATAAATAAAATAAATAAATGCAATGCACCAAATTATTGTGACAGTCAGACAGCTGCCTTTAGTTACGAACGCTTTGTCCATATGTTCTTGGATTGTTATCTCAAGACATTTCATGACTGTTCATTTTGTATTTACTTTCTCTGTCAGAAGTTAGGCCATAGATGACGAAATTTACATTTCAAAAATGAGATCACTATAATGTGATTGATGCTCTCCCATCAGGAATTCAACCCGCGACTTGTGCAGTCATTAGACAGTGAGAAAGGTAGGACATTTCATGAAGTCTACCAAATTACGGAAAACACCAGTTACCTAAATCATCGGACTCATAATGAAGACATGCAACATGGTCAAACACACCCAAAATTTGATGCAATCAATCAAAAGTGAGCGAATGTGACTTTTTTGCACATGATTATTGTGAGCCTTACTCGTAAATACATGCAAACATAATCATGCGAACAGGTTCTGATAGAATTTATTGACGTACTTAGCAGACGTACACCCAGAAACTTTTGTTGGGATGGGTCCAAAACATGAAACACCAGGGTTCAATACTGAGGGCACTACGTCTAATTACTATTAAACCAATGTAATTCTACACCCGAGAAACGATAAGTAATTGTTAAGTTATGCTACCCATATTCTGAAGAAAAAGATTGTTTTTACAAGAAATGAAAGATGAAATGTAAGATCAAATCTACATCAATCATTCCAGTACTTAACACTCATAGTTTATTATGAAAGTGTACAAATGTTTGTCGAGTTACGAGATTTTGAGAGAGAGGATTCGGACCCTGTGGACCTCCCTCGTGGATGCGCCACTGGTGCTCTCAGTAGTTAAATTCAGCATAGTGTTAATGTGCTTGTTACAGTTCTCATGCTTCTTTACTTTTTCAATCAAATGTTCCAAACACCTTTCAGGTACGTTTGCAATTCCCTTCAAATAGTAAGCAAGGAAATCAAAACTATGATAATTTCATTTCATAATATTTCAACCATTTAATGTTTTAAATCAATTTTGAAATTTTGACACAGTTTAGTTTTCACCTCCTGATGACACTTAACTTTGGTCGAATATGTCTGTCTTAACTTCTTTCTAAACTTTCACAATCTGTCAATGTACTAAATGATATATAGTAGTTTGCAATCGCTCAACATATTTTTCTACACAAAAATAGGGTAATGATAAGACTTTTGCTACGAAAACTCTTCCGAATAAAATCTTCCATCTTAAACAGGCCTTATACCCACTAGTACTGGAGGGATATTTTAGGAGGGAGGCTGTCAAAGATGTAATGGAGGGTATACAGGAATATCTGACGTATACCCACCTAATACTTTTATAATTCAGCATATATTTATTTTAATTCAGGGATGTAATTCAATTAGGAATTAGGAATTTGATTTCTGTGCTGTCGGCAAGTAAGGCCATTTAGCCCGTCACGTATCTGAGGGATGACGTCACGCGGCCAGCACACTATCCGATGAAAGGGAAGAAAGAAAGGATTTAGGGAAAGAAGGAAGCGGCGTGAGACCATTATGTTAGGTACTATCTCGGCATTTGCCTGATGTGAATGAGAGAAACCCAGGAGAAGCCTCACTCAAGATGACTGGCCTGAAAAGCTTCTACACTTTTTCGGTTATATCTACCAAAAATTCTAGCAACATATAACTGCAACCAATGGAAAAGAAATAATAAATGATAACAAAGATTCATAAGTCAATCACTGTACCACCACGTAACATGATTTCACTTTTCCCACTTTGAAATACATTGAGATAATCATGTAAAATTTCCGAACTGAAGTAAATACGCAAAAAGAAACAAACAAGAAAGAAGTGCGTTCTATGTGCCTTATCTCTGAACGTAGGTTTCGTCTATTTCTATTTCACATAAATTAAGTAATAATGTTGAAATAGGAAAATCAGTTCAAAAAAATTCCTTTGAGATTCAAATTCTCACAATACAGCACTTAAGATCTTACCATTGTAGCAATGTTTCAAAATTATCCGAACGTCGGTCAACCGAACGACCGCTTAACCGAACTGTGTACTCGCTCGCACCTGTTACTCTCCCACCCTACCGTCCATCATCCCCCTCACTCCCAAACCAAGTTTCCCACAGTAGTCGCCGCACTGAGCCACCGCTGGCGGAACATTGCTTCTAATGGGGCCTTCATAAGGTGCTGCTGACCGGCCAAGCCGCCAGTCGCTGTGTTTCAACAATCAGCACACTTCTGTCGGTTTGGCACTGGCTGTAGAAGTACAGTACAGTACAGTACAGTTCGATTATCCGAACAAACCAGTTTTCCGAACACCCATGTCCCCCAATTACTTCGGATAATCGACGCTCTACTGTACAATGTGATTTCATAAACTACTTTTTTTTTTTTTTTTTTTTTTTTTTTTTTTTTTTTTACAAATATTCAGTTTATTTAGGCAGGAAAACCGTACCCGAAAGAAAATTCAGAGATTATACATATTAAATGAAAGAACTTCAAAATAAGTTGAAATGTAATTTTATTCTGTGTTAATTTAAAAGTCTCTGGAGAAGACTTCTAAACCTTCAATCCCCTTCCGTACGACCTCGGAAAGTCGTGGTTTTGTTTGTTTCATTATTTTATTTTTATTATAAGAAATTGAGACAAAAAGAAATGCAGATAACTGATTGAGAGAATTATTATATACTACTATGTTATTCTATTTTCTATTGCAAAAGTTTATTCTTTGATTCTGTTTAAAGCATCATATCAATTCACGGAAATTAGTCAACAACAGCTAACACTGGACGTTCAAATCTTGTTTTAAACGTCGGAAGACGGCAGTTCCTCCGCTGCCCCTGCTTACTCTTCTAAACTACACACAGAGAACCAAATCACGCTCGCAGCGCTGTTGTGAACGTGGTGCGATTCTGGAATGCATATACACAAGGGGTGAAGCAAGCGACTGTAATGTTAACAGGAAAGAAAATAAAGGAAAGAAACAACACGATAATAAAATATTCTGAATATTATGGTACGATACTACACGTCGGAGGTCCTTGGTTCGATTCCATCGACGGACTTTTGGATTCACGACATCTACTTCTCTCGATTAATTTTTATTATTTTTTTTCTTACTTCGGAAACTTCAATTATGTAGTCTCAAGCTTCCTGGAAGCATTTCTGTATACCTTTCTGCTTTATTAAAGATAAGTGCAATAGCAGACTCCTTTAACCTTATAACAAGTCAATATCCTTGTTCGTTTCCTTACCTTTGTGCAATCTGTTAACTTCCTACTTGTGTCTGGCTACATTTTCATTTCTTGGCCGTATCACTATACTGCGATTGAGGATATTGCTTACATCCAGCTAAATTGTAAATATTTCGAGCGCCAAGTTAGCACTCCTCTATCTTATTCTATGGAGTGCCTCAGCTATAAGATATTGTCTGGTAACTACGTCGGCGGTCATTGTCAAATTTATATTTGGTGTTTACTCCTTTTTGCTGAGGTTTACCTTCGCACTTGGATTTCCTCAGAATGTACAACTCAGGATTAAAAGGTGAATTCCCCAACTTGTGAGGTCTTCGACTCTCAAACGTTTTGGCATAGTGACGTCACGAACACGGTGTTATGAGGAGGTTAAATTTTATGGATTGACTATATTTGGCATTGAAGAGATCAGAAGGTAAGGTTTAGGCCTCAGTCCGTGAAACAAAACTGGATGGTTGGAGATTCTCGGGGTATATCGTTTAGAGTTGTGGGAAGAACAACTAGCTAGAGAGAGAGGAGAGAATGAAATGTAATCCATCGAGGAAGGTACAGTAAATACGTTGAAACATCTAGTGCCAGCGCCACACAATTCGCTATTATTCTAACTTTACCTATCCTCTTCTGCTGCGCTTTTTAAAAATGAATATTTGTCTTCGAGTTATTATTTGTGAATACATATACATTTCCAATATTTATAATTTGATAAGTTGTTATTTTTTTAGATGAAATTCACTTTCATATTCCAGCGTATATAGCTGGTGGTGGAGAAACGTTCCCAAGTTTGGCATCTATCAGTCTATTAATGACCAAAGGCATAGATGTGATTAAGCTGAACACAAAAACTATATAGACATGTTTCAATTATTAAATTTTACTAAGGAACAATGAACAACGCAGAATATTAGGTGATTCACATGCTCAAGTGAGCTGCATAAGACATGACTGCGCGTCGCTTCTGACTACAGTAAATAAACCATAGTACTATAATATTTAATTTTATTTCAATACTATAGTTCACTTACTATATTTATTAAGGATATGTGCTAAATAGCTGTAGTTTATATGATGTATTATGTGCACACGTGGATCAAAGTGTGTGTGTATTCGCGACCGCGCTTGTATGTCGGTCTTTCGCCACCCTTGGGATCGGTCTCTTGCCCTCCTGGAAAAAAAAAGCTGCTGGTATCTCTTAGTATAATTACTCTAATTTCCTGAATTCTTGTGTAAGCTTATGACAGAGCTTCTGGAAAGTAAACTTTCTAAACATGACTGAACTATAATTGACTCATTGTGATTAACTGTATACATTTTTCGCTTCATTGTACTAAAGAAACGAAGGAAAGGGAAATTGAGTTTGATGATGCCTCGTTTTTCAGGGACGTAAGCAGGATTTTGTTTCTGGGGTATCCAACATCACAATAAAGCTTAGTTATCAAGTATTTTAAACTGTTACTACTAGTTCATATCATTATTATTAGGAAGTCAGGAAGAATTTTCAGTCCCAGGTCTGAAAACGTACACTGAAACATCTGATGTTATCTCTATTCGTCCGCCATGCTCATATTTGGAATAAATATATCCAAGCTGGAAGTATTTGAAATTGGTGTTGGCGCAGAATACTGCGCATATCATGGATGAAAAGGAAAAGGATTGAAGATGTACTAAAGGAAGCTAATAATGGACGACAGATCATCAGATCATGAAGATAGTAGGAAAAAGAAGAAAGAGCATGCAACAGTTCTCCCAAGGGGGAGAAAAGTTTTAAAATTTCCATGTTACGCACTAACAGATGATTGAGGTGAACAAGAAGGGAGTTTAATATATATTGTACCCGAAAAGATTTAAGTGAAAAGTTACTAATTAAAAAACTTACTTAGTGTAGTAGAAACCCTTTAAAGTAAATTACTTAATAAAATTCATAAAACACAGATAACATAACACAATTAGGTAAGAATACACTTATATTTTAAATACTTCTAACAGAAAATTCATAAGGAGGGCGCAAAATTTCCTGGTCGCCAGGTAGCCATCTGGCGACTAGAAAGTTAGAGCTGGCGACTAGTGTTCAGTAGGAATGCTTTCTGCCTAAACTCACAGGGTTGCGCAGTTTCTGTTTAGCACCAAAATGATTGTCACTGAGTGAGAAAGAACAAGGAATGTGAAGTTTTCACAACGTTATAACTCTCCCCTTCTTTCCTACCCTCAATCAAAGTGGTTTGCCTCCTAGTGTGTCTGGTTTTGAAACGCTATGCTCTGATGTGAAACCAAAGGCTCTGTGTGTGAGGAGGATCTCTCATAATTTGTACGTGAGAAATACTTGCGACCATCATTTTTGGATTGGTGAATGCGTCTGACTTCGAAATTTTGCGCCCTGCCTATCAGTTTAATATTATAAAATTTAGTTGAGAAATGTTATATGTAAAATATTCTCTGAATCATCATGAACAAATATGATACATATCGCGGTTAGAGACACAATTGCAAATAAATTCGAATGCATAAAACATCATCAAGATAACAGAATCTACGTTGAAAATGTTCTACTTTAAATCACTCTTCTATTCTTTTAAAGCTATCCTTTTTTAAAAAAAAAAAAAATCCGTAAATGTTTAAACAAAAATTTTGGATAATCATCAATATTGTCATGTGTTTACATACACACCTGTGGGGAAAATAAAACATTTCAATTTTCCTTAGAAAGTAAATAGATTCGTTCAGTAACAAAAGTGTAAATTTCCACTTAAGAACTTAGTACTCACACGCTAGTTATCTCAGATTCATGGTAAATACATCAGTGACTTTAAAATGAACTAAACTTTTGAATGATATCATTTGCATATATCATAATCCATAAAAATTGGAAGAAATTCTGGAAAAATTTGCAAGAAATCTTTATTTTATTCAAGTTTGGATACTCACACCGGGGCATCATGTTGAACATATACTGTAACTTGAAAAATACTACTTGTAGCGCTATTTCAGGAAGTAGCGCTATTTCAGATTTTCCTTGGGGAGAGGAGATATAACTCTCTAGTATAAGTTGATTTTCACATTTTTCGTTAGTACTGTATAATATTATATTATTGATGAAAATTTATACATATCTGAAACTTAGGAAAGGCCCAGATGACGCCAATGGCCATATGCTATTTACTTGCCAAGTTTTATTGAAATATACTTGCCAAGTACGTATGAAAAAAAAAAAAATATTTTCGAATCATGTATATCTTTCTGTTCTACGTACTACGCTTATGCCGTATAGACTAAATAAACTTGATTTCTAAAAATTCTTTGCTTCATGGGATATATTATATACTATATATACAGTACATGTACATGTGTGTGTGTGTGTGTTAGGTTGTCATATATAAGGAATTCCGAAGCGGATGTATAAAAAACCATTAACAAGAACATAGTGAAAACATAACATTACAAAGGAAACTATAAACGGTTTCACTGAACGCTTAATTAGGTTCTCGCCTTCTCAATATGATGAACAATGTAGCGAAAGCGCTGTTGTTTACTGCTTTCTGTGTGACATGCTTTTACTATTTTCTTGTTATATATTGCACATATTTTAATATGAGACCGCGATGACTCAGTGGTAGAGCGCTTATCTCTGGCACGTGGAGTCCCTGATTCGATACCACCTTCAGACAAACAGTTTTGTGGTGCACAAACACCGTGTGCATGAATTTTCTCGAGGTTTTTCACTTTTGCTGTTCCACCATTATCATCTGTTTCAACATCACCGTTCCTCCTAACCTTGGTGCATAGAATGTTGAACTTAGACAAATATGAAGGGTGATCCCAAAAGTATGAGGAGAGACAAATAAAATTGAAATTACGTAGAAAGTATAAAATTAAATTCTGTAGGTGTGATATGTGAAGGAGGAATCCATTGCAGGACACATGGGAACATCGGTTTCCATAATATATATTTAATTTGGGTCAAAATTTTAAATAGGAACTATAAAATATGGTACGATTTTCTGAATTTACGTGATCTCAGGAAGATAAAAATGTAACTATTTTAGCTCTATCTTTATACATAACTAAAATATGAACAAATTTATTTGCTCAGAATATCGAAGCGGAGATATACAAGTAAAATTGAAACGATGAAAGCATAATCTGTAGTAGCCGTTGTGCTGAGACACTCAAACTAAGATTAGAATGCGTTTTACAGACACATATTCTGTAATCCAAATCTCACCCGAATCTGACGATTTATACGAGATAGACTTAAATGCGCTCCCAATGTATGATACGTTGACTTGAAATTGAAAGTCTTCATACCAATGGATGTATTTGTTAATATGGGATCCTAATCATGTGATCTCCCACTGGAAATCGAACTCGAGCCTCAAACACCAAAAGGATATGCTTTAAGGAAACAACATGTGTGCTATATTATATAGTTGATCACTTAAAAGTCCACATAATCATTGGCAGTAATTTCCCCTTGAAGACTAATAATATTACAAATGGAATACAAAGATATTGCGACACGCACCAGAACGGAGAACCATCAAATTTAGCGGTAGACTTTAGGTAGTCCATATCATTACCTCTTCCGGCATCCGCCATACATAAACACAGTCTGATCTTGGAAACTATTGAGCAGCGAAAGGTACCTCATCAAACTTTGTTGTTCTTTTCCAATTTCCGGCGGTCCTTATTTTATGCTCTCGCACATCTTTTTCGCGCTACCGCATTTGTGCTGGTGATGACAGGTTACGAAATCGCAAACCCACCGTCAATTGTTGAGATTATGCTTTACTTTTTTCAAGTTTGGATACTCACACCGGGGCATCACGTTGAACATATACTGTAACTTGAAAAATACTACTTTCTCTAGGTAGTAGCGCTATTTCGGATTTTCCTTGGGAAGAGGAGATATAACTCTCTAGTATAAGTTGATTTTCACATTTTTCGTTAGTACCGTATATTATTATATTATTGATTAAAATTTATACATATCTCAAACGTAGGAAAGGCCCAAATGACGCCAATGGCCATATGCTATTTATTTGCCAAGTTTTATTGAAATATGTTCAGTAGTTATGAAAAAAATATTTTCGAACCACGTATATCTTTTTGTTTTACTTACTACGGTTATGCCGTGTAGACTAAATAAACTTGATTTCTAAGAATTATTTGCTTCATGGGATATATATATATATATATATATATATATATATATACACTACCCCCGAAAAGTTTCCGTACAAAGTAACTTTATGTATACTTTACGTGTATTACAGAAAAAGCAAAGATATATCAATGGAATTTATTTTTATCTGGAACCTACAATATATATTTGAGAGGAAAATACAGAAATTTAACAGAAATGGACCATTGTTTTGTCAAAAATTTAAATCTTTGATTCATCAAAGTAGCCTCCACGTGCTGTGATAACAGCTTTACAGACTTTGGGCATTCGCCGTATTAGTTTCTGTAGAGTTTCGGGCTTGATTACTATCCAGGCTTTGCGAAGACACTTGAATAAGTGTTTCTCGCTAGAGGGATGCGTCTTTCGAACTGCCCTATCAAGCTCATCCCACAGTAACTCGATTGGATTACAATCCGGTGATTGTGGGGGCCACACCATATTCTTGAGATCTCCCTGTTGCTCTTTTGCTGACAAATACCCTCTACAACGTCGGGATGTGTGTTTTGGGTCATTGTCTTGCTGCATGATGAACCTAAGACCAATGAGCCTCTTCCCAGATGACACTGCGTGTCTGATCAAGGTCTGATATTACTGTTCTTTCTGCATTGCGCCCTGTTTTTGCACTAAATCCCCCACTTGATTGTTACCAAAGCAACCCCACACCATCACAGAATCACCCCCGTGCTTTACCGTTGGCAAAATACACGACGGAAGCAGTCGTTCGCCCTTGGAGCGACGCACAAAAACCCTGCGTCTGTGACTGAAGAGCTCAAACTTCGATTCATCGTAAATAAGAACTTGTTCCACTACTCTGGCCCCCAGCTTGCAAATTTTCTTGCCCACAGCAATCTCTTCTTTTTGTTTTGAGGGCGCAAGAGCGGTTTCCTAGTTGTCACACGACCGTTTAGTCCCGCATTAACTAACCGCGTCCGGACAGTTTCATAGCTGATCGGCTATTCGCGAGTTTCGTTCACTTCAGCTTGTATTTGGGGCACTGTTTCCAGCCTGTCGTGTTTGATTGTCACTATAATGTACTTGTCCTCTCTTGCAGTAGTAGCTCTAGGCCTTCCAGACCTTGCTCGAGAGCGATTTTCCCTTGTTTCAGCAAATCGTTTTAAAGTATCATGTACTGTAGTATGGCGTATTTTCACTTTTGCGGCTATATCCCGTATTGTATAGTGTTCTTCTCGTAAAGTAACTATTTTTACTCTCGTTTCAATGCCCAATTCCCTTTTCGTACGGGGCCATATGCTGACTAATAGGGAACACTTTACACCTCACTTCAACACACACACACACAACAACTAGCGTGCAATAGACAACTCCCAACAGTGAGATCCGGGAGAGAAGTAGATAGAGCAGCTTGAGAGACACCTATGAGGCATTTATTGTGTGTTCGACTTTCAATTTGCAGTGTAATGGCCGTTTCTTATCGCACGCGTACGTAATGCATCATCACAACGGCGCGATATTTAAGTTCATTTTTCTTAATTCATCCACAACAGGGTAAGACCTTTTCTTCCGTTGGATTCTAAAATGTTTCACCTTTCATTTGTGAGCAAATTGTGATGCATTCTTATGTTACATATTGAAAATTTCTTTATTTCGTGTTTGTCCGGAAACTTTTCGGGGGTAGTATATATATATATAGGGTGTTAATGAACTATACT
The DNA here is from genome assembly GCF_964235325.1 of Thermobia domestica. Classification (NCBI taxonomy): domain Eukaryota; kingdom Metazoa; phylum Arthropoda; class Insecta; order Zygentoma; family Lepismatidae; genus Thermobia; species Thermobia domestica. The sequence continues at coordinate 65,724 of NW_027656546.1, forward strand.
GATAAACTTTAAGAGGTGATTCCTCGCATCAAAATAACAGAAAAAGTTAATATTGACCTATGGCGAAAAGTGCATAGTTTCAGAGCTAGGACTGTCCAAAATCGCGAAAAAGCCAAATTTCAAGAGGACCTATTTCGAATTCGAGAGACAGTGGATGGTGGTCCTTATCAACATAAAGGAAGTCACGGATACGCAATCCAAAAATACATATTTCATTAATGTTCAATGGGTGTACAGATTATTCCCTGCAGGGTGAAATTTCCAGATATGCCATCAACCGAATTTTGAGATATGCTCTGACTTTATGATTAGTCCAATGTAGGCAAACGATACGCCTTGATAGCAGTGAACACGGAATTCTTTGTCGCGATGTCGGATGTGTTAAGGATAGTCAGCAGCACGGTTTCTCGTACTCGGAGAAACGCATGGTGTGATGTTTTCTTTCACGCTTATAAGTGAAGAAATCATGAAATATACCTTGACGAAATTCATATCATCACACGTTATTCCGAACACAAAGAAACAAGGAGCTGCCGGTTTCTAACACTTCCGTCTTCCCTCTGAAATATTGGATGTCCATTGTTGTCAAGGTTTACATCCTACCTAGTTTAGACCCTTCTTGAAATCAGGGTATATCTGAAAACTCTATTGAGAACATATCTGAGAATTACATCCTGTAGGGAATACCCTCTACACGTATTGACAATTGATGAAATATGCACTTTTGGATTGTATATGCATGGCTTCCTTTACGCTGATAAGAACCACCATCCACAGTTTCTGGAATTCGAAATAGGACCTATTGAAATTTAGCTTTCTCGCGATTTTGGACAGCCCTAGCTCTGAAACTATGCACTTTTCGCCATAGGTCCATATGAACTTTTTCTCTTATTTTGATGTGAGGAATCACCTCTTACATTTGTCGGTATAGTTCATTAACACTCCATATATATATATATATGTGTGTGTGTGTGTGTGGGTGGGTGGATGGGTGTGTTAAGTTGTCGTATATAAGGAATTTGGAAGCGGATGTATAAAAGGTCATTAACCAGAACATAGTGAAAACATAACATTACAAGGGAAACTATAAACGGTTTCACTGAACGCTTAATTAGGTTCTCTCCTTCTCTATATGATGAACTATATGGCGAAAGCGCTGGTTGTTTACTGCTTTCTGTGTGACATGCTTTTACTATTTTATTGTTATATATTGTACATATTTTAATATGAGACTGCGATGACTCAGTGGTAGAGTGCTTACCTCTAGTGCATGGAGTCCCTGGTTCGATACCGGTTCAAGACAAACAAGTTTAGTGGTGCACAAACCGTGTGCATGAATTTTCTCGGAGTTTTCCACTTTTGCTGTTCCACCATTATCTATTTTAACATCATCGTCCCTCCTACCTTGATGCATAATCATAGGACGTTGAACTTAGAAAAATATAAAGGGTGGTCCCAAAAGTATGAGGAGAGACAAATAAAATTGAAATTACGTAGAAAGTATAAAATTAAATTCTGTAAGTGTGATATTTGAGAAAGGAATCTATTATAGGACACATAGGAACATCGGTTTCCATAATCTATATTTAATTTGGATCAAAATTTTAAATGGGAACTATAAAGTATGGTACCATTTTCTGAATTTACGTGATCGCAGGAAGGTAACAATGTAACTATTTTAGCTCTATCTTTATTTATAACTAAATTATATTATCAAAGTGGAGACATACAAACATGGGCGCCGACTACGTGGGTGCTTTGGGGGTCCAGCAACCACACAAATAATCTTGTGGGTGCGGCGCACCCACAAGATTTTTATTTTGAGTGAAACAGAATAAAATAAATATTTCTCACTTACCATTATCAAAAAATAATAAGCAATTAAAACATTGAGTTGGAAGTTAAAATTTCTAACCTCTAAAATATAATTGTGTCAAATGTGTTTATGCAAAGGCAACCAAACAACACACTCCCTCCTTCCTTACCTATCTCTGGCGTAGTCAAACGCAGCCTCAGCAATAAAAAATTGAACTAATTGGGAATAGAATCGAGCATAGCCCTTTATGACTTTGTTCATAAAAAATTTGAACTAATATGAAAACAATCAAAAAATATTGAGACTCCGCTGCAAACATAATACGTCCCGCCATTGGTATACACCCACATAAATTTTGGAAAGTAGGCGCCGTTGCATACAAATAACATTGAAACGATGAAAGCATAATCTGTAGTAGAAGTTGTGCTGAGACACTCAAACTAAGATCAATGCGTTCTACAGACACACATTCCGTAATCCAAATCTCGTCCAAATCTGACGAATTATACGAGATGGACTTAAATGCGCTACCAGTAGTCTCTATATGATGGGTTGTCTTGAAATTGAAAGTCTCCATACCGCGACAAGTGGATGTATTTGTTAATGCGGGATCCATGGAAATCGAACTCGAGCCTCAAGCACCGAAAGGATATGCTTTAAGGGAACCACATGTGTGCTATATTATGTAGTTGATCACTTAAAAGTCCACATAATCATTGGCAGTAATTTCCCCTTGAAGACTAATAATATTACAAATGAAATATAAATATATAGCGGCACGCACCAGAACGGAGCACCACCAAATTTAGCAGTAGACATTAGGTAGTACATATCATTACCTCTTCCGGCATGAGCCATACATAGACTGAACAGTCTGAACTTGAAAACTACTGAGCAGCGACAGGTACCTCATCAAACTTTGTTGTTCTTTTCAAATTTCCGGCAGTCCATATTTTATGTTATCGCACATCTTTTTCGCGCTACCGCATTTGTGCTAGTGATGACAGGTTACGAAATCGCAAACCCATCGTGAATTGTTAAGATTATGCAGCTCTTGGCGGACTGTGGTTACTGAAACAGGCCGTTCTAAATGCTGACTGAGTTCTAGAGTCAGTCATGCAGCATTATCTTTATTGCTCTTTGTGACACTCTTCTTGAATATTCATTGATCCGCTCCCAATTAGACTTAGTTTCCGCCCGCTATTCCTGTTCCATGATGATACTTGGCCTTTTCATTTCAAATAATTAAATCCGTATTTCAGCGTAGATGTTTGACTTGTAATTAAATAAAAATAGAGTGGGGGTACTTCAGTAAGATATCCAACATACAAAGTAAACAGTCAACGATTGGAAACACTTAATATGGTCCGATGGACTGCCTTTTTACCTTATTTACAACAACAGGCTATGTTTATGTACAGTGGACAGGAAATTATATCTTCTCTCTACCGTGAGAAATGATGGTGGGTCTGTCACTTCGTGGGGCAACATTTCCAGGTATTCTGTGGTTCCTGTCATTACACTTTCTAAACGCATTACTACCATTGATTATGAGACATTTTAAGTGATCACGTGCGTTACATGGACCAAATGTTTTTGACCGATGACAGAATGTTGCAAAATGGTAAATGCGCCAGTCCACACTGCTGGAGTTATTCAGATCTGATTGAGACATGGAGATTAACTACACCTCCCGTGACTCACCTAAATTTCATACTTCAACATTATTGTGTCTGTGGACAGTTCTAAAGCTCAACACTCCAAAGCTGATGTTTACCTCCATACTCGCAAAAAAGAAATTAAACATTGGACCATTGACGTCGACTGCATGGGAAGAAATGAGCGTGTGCCTTCAAGGAGTTCGTCTCCATGGGAGTATTGCCCCTAAGGAACTTGTCTATAGCAATGGTTCTCAACCAATGTATTGCGACACACTGATATGTCACACAAGTCCCCTAAGGTGTGTCGCGAAATTTTAGAATTTCAAAATCATGAAGAATTTAATAATTATTAGTTAAAATCGAAACAGACTGTACGACCAAACAACACCTCCAGCGGTAGCAATAATGCTGTCCTATATAGAGTCATTATAAAAACTAATATATAATAATAATAATAATAATAATAATAATAATAATAATAATAATAATAATAATAATAATAATAATAATAATAATAATAATAATAATAATAATATCAAAAAGTGTGTCGCGATATCCTGGATGTTCAGTAAATTAAGTCGTCAGTCAAAAAAGGTTGAGATCTAGGAAGGAAAAAAACTAGATCCTTACGAGAAAAATGTTTTCTTACATGACACGTCATTTTTCTTACCTTCATAACACGTTGCAATACTGGATGACTGCGTTCCTTTTGTACAAATTTTCATTAAGTTTTCTCTTTCTCAACCTATAATGGCTCATCATATTTCCTATATTTACAAGTATACATGCACACATATATACACACACACACATGGACAAATTAGTCATAATATCAACATTAATACTCCAATGAAATTTGGAAAAGTCGGTGCCAGTACGCTGCATTACATGAGGAATGGTGGAATGGTACAATATTCGTCTAGAAACCATTCATAAACTATATCCCTCCATTCCATGTTAAGTCAGAGTTGTTTTGCAGGTTAACGATGATCCCACGCCGTGCTAAAAAAAAAAAAAAAAAAAAAAAAAAAAAAAAAAGTTGCAATTTGTTCAGTTGCCATCATTATTTTGATAATCATCTGTATATCTGAGAGTGCAATCTACTTTTTTAATTTTCAGCACAATATCCATCGAAGTCAACATATTTCTAACACTGATTTGACGGTTCCTCTTTGAACAAAATACACATCATATATTTATCCTCAGCCCAGGACGCCCATGTCTCTTATAGCCTCGCCGCTGAAAGGGACGTTAAATTTAAACCAATTAATCACAGTAACTGGTAAATATTCTCTAAGAGCACTCTATTGTAAGATAAATAATTTAGTTCTTGAAAAAGACTTAACTTAATTGCTGTTTACACCTTATGCTTGTACACAGGTGAACCATAAAGCAGAACCACATCTGTCGACAGTTTGTAGTGACATTCCGCAATCGCCTAGCTCCATCTGCGTAGGATTTCTAAGCTATGATCTTGTTTGAAATGAATTTATTACATGTGCTCAAGAATTTTTCCCATGATCTCTCGAGGTGAATGCTGTAATGAAACATTTAATGAAACGAATCCCTTATGTTTCCATTCCATGGTTTTATTTAGTACCTAAGAAACATGAAACACTATCTGCTGAAAAGCCTAATTTATGTGCTATAAACTCCACTTTATCATCTCCCCGTAATGTTTTTTTTTTTTTTTTTTCTGCGTGGAGGGTGGGGGTGGGGGCTCATTTCGTGTATGAATGTCTTTTAGGCGGTTTGGTAGAGAGTAACATTCGCTGGCTTAAATTACTTGGATTAGAAGTTTACTTGATAATAAGAAAGCCAGCCAGGTCTTTGTTACCATTCTCAAACAAATTTCTTTTGGTTTCTTCATTTCGCTTCTGAGAATTTAATTACCGAATGATGCTTCAAAGACCTCGTTCTTCACTTTCCACGGACAGTTACTTCTCTTGCACAATCACTTGCTACGAATGTCACCAATCAACTAATCGGTAACACGATATGCTATAAGTCAAGATTACACATATCGGTCAAAAGATCTTATTAAAGTAACATATGAATACTTCTCTTACATTAAAAGCTAGCACACTTTGGTTCGCAACACATTTACTTCCTTAACTTGACCACTTGTCCAAATTGGTTACTTTTCAACTACATTATTTCTGTGGCTTGGGTCTAAAAGGGCCAATGTCACTTTCTGGCGAAAATGAGATACTCTTCAATTTTAACGTCTGTAAATGAATGTTTTCTTCTGCAACAAAAGCAAATGTCAACACGAAATAGTTTGGAATATATAATATTAACATTTGTTTTTCTTGCACAAGAAAATATCCATTAGTAAGCGTTAAAATTTGACGCTCATTTTTGCTAAAAAGTATCATTGGCGCTTTCAGACCCAACCCACAGATTTATAAGGCTATTCTGATAAGTGTAGTACTCGATATATATACTGTATTTTCAGTTTATATATATCAAAATTTTATAATCAAAATTTTCTTAGATTGGTTGAGTATTGAAAAAAAAATGAAATATTGAAAAAAAAATGAAATGAAATCTTTGAGTTCTACGTCCCACGGTTATGCCGGTTAGGCTAAAGGAGACGGTGATGATGAGAAATGAGTGAAATGGTGGAATGAAAAAAGTGGGAGGAAACGGGAGAACCCCGAGAAAACCCACGAGCACGTTGTTTGTCCACCACAAAGTTCACTTGGCGGGGGCTGGGATCGAACCCGGGACCCGGGACCCCAAGCACTGGTTGAGTATTGAGTATCTGAGAAACAAAAAGAAACCGAGGAGCACTGAAACAATGTAGATCACTTTGTACATTACTATTATAGGTTATTACTGTATTTTCTGTCGATGTTATTCATATCTCATTATTATTAGTAGTACATTTTCCTTTGGTATAGCGGTTAGAATCACATTACCAACTGGACATTCATGTGTTTCCTAATTTTCTTAAGACTGTGTTGTCTAAGCTATTTTGTAAAAGCTTCTGTATAGTTTCTATATGAAAAATAGGGAAACAATTGCAATAAACATGCTTGTAAAAAAAATAATAAATAAAACTAACAGATTTTAAAAAAAAGTAAAAAATAAAGTAAAAAGTTAAAATATTGAAAAAATAAACAAAAAATATTAAGAAAAAAGAACACAAATTATTTTTTTTCATAGTAATATTTACAATAATTCGTCAGTTGTCATAACAATATTTAAACTCAACAAATTAATTTATCACTAAGGATAAAGGTAACCGGGGTCCAATGTCCGTACCTATGAAGAAGATGCCTTGCAAGAGGTAAAAATGAAAAGAAATGAAAGCACTGTACGCAACAAATAAGTATTTATTTATTTATTTATTTATTTATTTATTTATTTATTTATTTACCTGTTTTGCATATAAACGGGAGTATTCTCGAGCGCAGTTGTCAAAATTACAAAATGATTATATATATGCGATAAATAACTTCCAAAAGAGTAATACATAAACAACCATATATTTTATAAACATACACATTCATAACATAATTAACAAAAGACATTTATGCATTGTCTTCAAAAAACTCATTTACCGAGTAATAACACTTATCTACTAAGAACTTACGAAGATCAGACTTAAACATAGAATATGATTTATTTTGCTTTAGAAAGGTAACTTATTGAACATTTTTGTGCAGTTCATATATACGCTTTTTTGAAAAAAAAATGAGAAATTTTGGAGATAAGATGCAAATTATTAACATATCGATTACTGTATTTATAGACATTACTGTTTTCAATAAATAAGTGTTTGTTACTTATGGTAAACGTGATCATTTTTTATAGGTACACACAAGGTAATGGCAATAATTTTTGTCCTCAAAAGATAGGTTTGCAAGAAGCTTTTGGTAACAATCCAAACATAACCTTTATTGCTTTCTTTTGTAAGCGAAACGTCCTAATATATTTAGTAGAATAACTTCAAAAAAATAATAACGTAATCTATTAAAGAGTGGATTTTTGCATAGTACACTGAAACTAAAGCCTGTGTTGTTACATTACCTCTTACTCTATGGAAGCCCAAACAAATACTACTTAATTTTTTGTTGAGTTGAGAAATATGCTCATTCCAAGTTAGTTTCGAACTAATGGTGACACCAAGAAATTTAGTCGAAATAGAAAAGTCGACTTTTTTGTTATTTACCATTACTTAAGGGATAAATTTATTTTGGAGAGGATGATAAAAATTTAGCAAAGACGTTTTATCATTATTTAAATCATTTATTGCTACTTAACCAGTTACTTAATTGAGAAAATGCAGTGTATAGATTATATTCAATGTCATGTCGTGAGTTGCCTGTAATAATAGCATTGGTATCATCAGCAAATGAAACACATTTATTAGGCAACATTTTTTTGTCAAATCATTAACATATATATATGAGAGCAGTAGACCAAGCACAGATCCTTGAGGTACACCAGTAGTATTTTACCATATATAAGAATTGAACTTATGAATGTGGCCATTATTTTCATCCGTAATTTGAACTATTTGATACCTATCTTTCAAGTAAGACTCGATCCATTTATTGGCAATTCCTCTTATACCATAAAAAACACAGTTTTTTAAGTAAGAGATCATGATTTATAGTGTCAAATGTCTTAGTAAGATCAATAAAGAGTCCAATTGCCCATTGTTTTTAATTATTTACCATATGCATAATACTACTAAGAAAATAAAAATTGCAGAATCAGTATATTTGCCAGTTAAGAACCCATGTGTAATAATATTAGATTATTGAAATGTAAATAATTCCTTAGCCTATTTGACATTATCTTCTCAAATATTTTTGAAAATATAACGGATAGAATCACATTACCAACTGGCCATTCATATGTTTCCTTATTTTCTTAAGACTGCTATTTTGTAAAAGCTTCCGTGTAGTTTCTATCTGAAAAGCGATGCGAAACAATTGCATTAAACATGCATGTAAAAAACAAAAAGTAATAAATAAAACTAACAGATTTAAAAAAATAAGATAAAATCGATATTTAGATACTATACAAAAATATTTAGAAAGAAAGCAAGCAATTAAATTAATTATTTTTCATGGTAATATTTACAACAATGTGTAAGTAGTCATAACAATATTTAAACTCAACAAATTAACTCATCACTAAGGATAAAGGCAACCGGGATCCAGTATCCGTGTCTGTGAAGAAGATGCCTTGCAAGAGGTCGAAATGGAATTAAATGAAAGCAGTGTACGCAACGAAAAGTAGAATCACTTAATCTCTGGATGTGAAGTTTTTAGTCATAAAAGTATCAAATTATTACAACATATAATTAAGGCTGCGGACATTTATCCAACCAGTATAAAAAATATAATTCCTTCAAGAAATTGGAATCACATCAAACATCTAATACATTTTATGCAAGACAATTTAAATTTATAAAACTGCAATAATGCAACTTATGAAATATAATTACTTTCGTTTAATGTAAACAGTATTTATAATTCTAACTGTGGAAAAAAATAACCTAATACAATATGGTTTTATTCAGATATTCATATAGTAAAACACGTACAACAAGTTCTTTTCCAAAATAAATAAATAAATATAATGTAATATAAATTCACAGGTTTTATACAGTTATCGAATATAAATACGAGAAGATGTAAATCAACGAAGAATAAAGATGACGGAATTTTTTGGTCCGCGACTCAAGAAGAGATTTCTTAAATGTCGAAAGGAAGAAAGGAATAAATAGCCCGTTTCCGCTTTGCCACGTTGACTTAGATTAGTATGAATGCGCAGAATACGAGACATTGCACTTCTGGAAGTCTTCATCTGGTTCATGAAAAGTCACTACACGGCCATAAAATTGGCGTTTGGTGTGCAGTTTCAAGAAAATAATAGCCCAAAAATAATTGGACTTAATATTCTTCAAACTAACTTGAAATACTAAAGTGTATCTGGAGATAGCTAAATAGTTATACAGCCAACGAGGACCAGAATAAATCCACAACTACCTTTTCCAAGAAAATGCAACACTACACGCGAATGTCACACAGGCTCATGAAATGTTAACCAACGAACTGTCAGCAAAATATCATGCCCGCCGCAATCAACTAGTTTTTTATGTGCGATTTTTATTTCTGCTGAGAAATAAAAGGAAAACTGTAAGTCCATAATCTACATATCCTCGATAAACTTTAAGTGAACATCACAAACATTATCTGTAACATCACAATGGAAGAACAACAGAAGTATATGCAACATGCTGCGACGTGCTCAAGAGTTCATTAGATAGTCTTCAGCACCTACACGTTTTTTATTTATTTATTTAATTAATTTTTTTATTTTAAATCAATAATACGCTTATTTCAGCTTTGGCTATTGTTTTATAGTGCCATCATATATTTTGAAAGTTAATTGCCATTTACTTACATTCTACAATTTTAGTCATTTTATAATTGAGTTCATTAAAAGTGAATACACTAAAATAAAAGAACTTCCTTCTAATTGATTGCAATCATTTTAGGTATACTTTTCTACTGATATTTGAACCAACTTTACGGAAAATACAGGATATATCCATAAGACGAGTTATTTCAATTTAACTTTATTTATTGATACACAATTTTATATACGAGGACTATTTATTTACTTTCCAAGTTTTTTCTCTTTCTATTTCTCTCTAAAAGTATTAATTATAGCTCGAAATCTTCACCAAGGGTACATGCGGCAACATTTCATGATGATATCCCATCTTTATGTCTCACCTAAGCCCAGGAAGTGCTGTGTGAGACTTAATTGAGTGTAGTGTTTTGCTTAATCCATGTCGGGTTTTGAAATGGGTGATAAAGGAGCGAACGTGTTAAATTTTGTTTTACACTTAAATACAGAAACGTACGAAAAATTGCAAGTAGTCCCCGCTGATGCACCAATGAACTGCATAATGATTTTTCAGTGGTTTGCACGTTTCCAGGCTGGAAGAATTTTCGCGGACTGTGATCTCCGTCCTAGTTGCTCGTCCGTGAGTCAGAAGGAGGAGAAAATTGCCCAGGTCCGTGCACTTCTGAGATGTGATGTCCGTGAAATTGCGAAAAAGTTAGGCATTTCTGGGAGTATCAGGGCAGTGAAACGTAATGGACACTCCGCGAGACTAGTCTTCCAATCCTGGAATAAAGCGATTCTGTCAAGATCTAGACGATGTCTGTGACTGGGTCGTCCACATATGACGTAACGCGGTTAAAGGGGAGAGGGGGTTCAGCTTTACGTTACGAAGTGTGACAAGGGAGGAGGAGGAAGGGGTTTACATCTGCGTTATATAACACATGATTTTTTTTTTTGCTGTAATTTTTTATTTTTATTATCTGCTTTATATGCAATCTTTTAAATAAATAATTTTATTCAGTTCTTTTAATTTTTATAAATAAATAAATACATATTTTTATTGTTTTGGAAAATTGCGAATATATAGCCTATATAAATTGAATCATGCAGAAGGGATTCGAAGACGCAACTAGACACCAAGCTGACTGATGGCGAACCCTACGTGTATTACAGACAATAAAACTCTGTTTTGTGGCTATCGTAGCATTGCATTTGCAGCACCCGTTTTTCTATAGTTAGTTGTTAGTGATCACAACCACCACTTGAAAATGCCTTCGCGTTCCCACTCGTAGCGCTATTTCTGAGAATATTATTTAAATCTTTTTATTTAAATCATTACTCACTCTATTCTTCTAAAGGGTTTCGCATGTGAAATAGAAGAAACTCTTTTTCGTGAAATAATATTTTCCGCGACGAAACGATTCACAATTCAGAGAGCAAAATAAGATATTAAGAACCTAATTCGTCGGATATTCATCTTGTACTGATTTTTTTTTTTTTTTTTAATATATTTCTTGAGAAATCGAGTTTATTCACATTCTGGCACAGATCTAGGACAAGACGAAATTGAAAAGGGGTAAATTTAAGTCCAAACTATAAAGAAGATGCTCGAAAGCTTGTTCACAAACGAGATGTCACTACTCCCACACGTGTGGAGCCACTTCGAATATGTGGTCGACGGGGAAGAGAACTATTTGCATGTCGACACTGGCGAACTTCAAATAAATGAAGCATCCTGGATCCCAGAAAAAGAGGTCGTTGTCAGTTCTTTAGACCCTGTTTCACGGCATCTTCCGGTAGTATTTCCTCCTTGCCAGTCATCGACGACCTAAAAGGATGGGTGCTATATCCTTGGGAAAACGACTGTATGCAACTTCGAAGAATTAAGACTGATAATTAAACAACCTTACGAAGTTAAAATATTGATACGGTTCTACCATTTTCTAATACTTGTTGGCGAAAAAACACTGCAAATATATTCGGGATAAAAGCATTTTATAATAAAAAGTTCTACCACTAAAATATTTTTTTATTGTAATAATCCCCAAAATAAGCATAATTGGTGAAAAAACAAAAAGTATTACGTAACAAACGGAGAAGGGGTTCGGTCTTGTGTAAGGAAGTGTGACAAGGGAGAGAGTGGGTTAACATTGGTAAAAAATAACGTGGACGGCTCCGAAGATGGTTGTAACGATATCTTTGTATTTTTAGTGTAATTCTAAATATCTTTTATTATACTTCTGGGCAATGTGTAATTTTAAATTATGCACTAACTAGTTAGAAGAAGAAGAAGATACGGAAAAAAGAATAGAATCAAAAAGTGCTTCTAATATGTTAATTTGATGAGTTATTGTTCTTACGTTGTCATGACGACGAATAATCAATAAATTATTAATCCAGAATCATCTTAAGAAAGGGATATACACACAATCTTTTTGAGGTGTAGTTATTTTAGTGATTGTGTGCCAAAATAAAAAGGTAATGTTCAAAATCAATAAACAAAAATTGTTTTATGTGATTATCGTTATCTTATCGTTATAAAAATCTGGTGGGCCTTCCTCGCAGGATCACTTATCGTTATATAGTTTTGTAAGATTTCATGTGTGTAGAGACTTTTCCCCTACCTGTCATACGTAAGATCCAGGAATTAATCCGGGTATAGTCTCCAGATTTTCAGACTAAAAGATCGAGATACGTTATTACAGTATTACAAATTTACAGTAAAAACTCTCTATGACAGTTGACAGAACAACCCTGAAACATTAGGATTAATTAAGTAATAGGTCAACACTCACTAGAAGTGATTTTATTTTCTTTTTAGTATCATACGAATGATATTAACTTATGATTTGGAAAAAAAAGGAACATTTGAAGTTTTCAACATCTTTTGGGCGGTAGATGATGCACTTGACTAAACTTAGACGTCTCGAAGACCTGGGTCCGGGACAAGGCAAACATGTTAATGTGTCATTGTATCTATTCAAATGTTCTTTCACCAATATGACAATTTTCAGCAGATTCAAACATATTTTCTTCTTCTGTAAAGGAGTTCATAGGTTCATAAGAATCAAATTCTTGTAATTTTACTGTAATTGCTGCTTCTTTTAATTTCTCTACAAATACCTCTGCCACACTATCTTCTGTACATTCAAGCTTACTTTTATAAGAATCTAAAGCGCTTTTAACGCAATAAATAAAATTATTTGACTTATGTATTTGATACGTGTCAGAATAAGACCATTTTGGATCAGGTTGACATGTACTGATTTGTTTTAGTAGTGATTTAAAGTCTGCGATTGTTGAAAATTGTATTTTTAAAGAGCGTTTGTATATAATAAATTCAACTATTTTATTCTATTCTTTTCGTAGTGTTACTTTATCAGCAGTATATAGTATAAAATATTTTTAATTTTCTTTAAATAATTCTTCTGATTCAAAATGCTTAACCACACATCCTTTACATAAAAATCTCATTTATCTATCTTTAGTTATTCAACAAGTTTCCATAGATCTTTAATCCAACAATAACAACTATTTTTATTATCTTTAAAATGTAACAGACGAATATGTTTTTTAGCTTGTTTTCGTTATTCTAAGTGGAAAAGTTGAAAAGTTCTTATGAAATCCGAATACACTAAAGGAGATATCCGTTCTATTTTCAAAAATGGCTAAATCAGTAATTTGTACAGGAAAAGAAATATCTTTAAAACATCTTTAAACTCATTTTCATACTCTTTACATTTAGAAATTCTTTGTTTATCTTTATGAACATGATATAATGAGGATATGATTTACCATAAGAAACATTTTTGATCCTTATTTTTAGTGTCAACGAATGCTTTTCTCTTTTTAATTGTTTGAAAGTTCAATGTAATAAGAGCTATTCATTGAAACATATTTATTCATTCTTAATTCCAAAAAATCTATAGCATGTAACATTCATCCAGACCCTCGTCTATGAAATTCTTCTATTTCTATTTTGAGTTTTTTTTTTATTTTTTTTTTAAAAAAAAAAAAAAGCTCTTAGGTAAAATTCATTTAAATCTGTAAACTCAAGTATCATTTCATTAGCTGATTTGAAATTATGGTCTTGTATTTTTATTTCTTTTTTAAATTTGCAAATAAATTTAAAAATCAGGAAACTGTTCCCACATTAAAAAGTTCGGAACTATCTTTAATTTTATTTTGTACAACTCTACAACTTGCATTTAAAAATTTAGTAGAGTCTTCATATCCTTCACCGTTTTGTATTTTAAATGTTTGTAATCTGTTTTGTTTTAATTCAACTTTTAGTTCAGATCCTTTTTTGGCTTTAGTTCTTCAAACCTCTCTTTTTTAAACAGAAATATCTTTCTAAATTTTGATCTATTATTTTCATCTTCATGTTTTTAATGAGTTCTGCTTTTCTCAATCGGGAATATCTTTTTATTCCTCTTTACATATTTTTCTTAATTCTACTACAGTACATTTATTCATCCTAATAGGAAATCATGAAAAAATGTTATTTCAATTTTTATTTCAAATACAGAACTTAACATTTACACGGCTTCTCATCAAAGTTACAAATACATTTATGAAACACTTCTTTTTTTTTCAACACATTTCTAATCCACTTCGTCATGACCATCATTCTTATTGTCAGAGTATTATAGACTAACTTAACACTTTTTCTTTATCTATCTAACTGCTAGAAATTAATAGATCTTGTTTGTTTGTTCCTGCCAATCTGACGCTAATTGATTAATGGTTTCTTGTATATCATCATCATCATCAGCATCAGTATTAGCATTTATATTAACATTATTTTTTATATTTGTTAAGGTCTTAAAATCTTTCTACACATGGGACAAGAATTCTTGCCTTAATCAATAAGTTATACATTAAAAACAAAATATATACAGCTAGTTTTATACATTTGAGATTTTGATTCCTCCTGTATTGGACATTTATTTCTACTCTTTACCGATTTTAAACCGCTTGGCAATAATATCAATTTATTTTTAAAAGTTTCACTCACATATCTATTTGTTCTTAAGAAACTAATTAGATCTATTTTGGCTTTAATTTTAATTTGAAAGTATTCAGAAAATATCTTATCATAACACACTTCTATTAAAACTCCTCTCTCATTTTTTATAGATAAAATCTTTTTACCTTATTTATTAAAATCTTCCATTCTACTGTTTTTACACTAGTACTAGCACTACTAATATTCATATAACCTTGCAAAATACGTATGTTTACTACCATATTGTATTAGAAATTCGTTTTCTATGGGACTAACCCATCAAAGTCACTAATAATATAATAAAAACTAATATATTTAAGAATTTACCTCATCATGACGTTCACTATCATTTACAGGTTTATATTTGCTTTGTCTCTATCTCTGCAGATTTATTTTCTTCATCACTATCCCAATTTGATTCTGGTGTATATCTTTTCTTTAAGATTTTTCTTGTTGATTTAATAACATTTCTTATTCTTTTAACACAATTTCTTTCTCTTTTAACAATATTGTTTTTTCTATTAATGCTGCTAAAATTTAAGAACTTCATGAATAAGATTAAGTCGATCATATATTAAATCACAATACTTTTCCATATTTATTATATAGAAAACCTTTAAAAATGAAATGAATTATGTTTATAGTAGAAGAATTGTATCGAATACGTCGTAAGCTAAAGAAATATTATCTCTTTAGCCTGTATTTGATAGTATATGCAAACATCTAGATACTGATGATTATACTAATAAGGAAAAAATCAATTTTAGTCTTTGTATAGACATATTAAATCGTTTGTTCGGAAATGCTACTATAGAAGTATCACTATACATTTCTTTAAGTGATATTCTTAACACAAATTTTATGAGCGTGTCTGATAAGCAATGGTTTTTTATATGTTATCGGCTGAATATACAACAACAGCGTAAATTGCACTCATTGGTACTGTTCTATAAAACACTTACTTTTACAGAACCTTCTTATCT
>NW_027656547.1:0-81568 GCF_964235325.1 Thermobia domestica
GTAGTAGTAGTAGTAGTATATTTGAAGTACAATCAAATATCACGAATTGAGCTGAAACTTAAATCTTGATCCCGAAAGATTAACAAATTAACTTTATGCGTTCTGTACCTTTCTAAAGTAATAAATTCTGGAGTTGGTTTCAAGGCTGTTTCTGAGTGAATACTTTCATCAAAATAATATTAAAAATTATAGAAAGATTTTCGAGACTGCTCCTAAAAATCTCGACTCGAAAATTCGAGTCGAGAAATACGTTTGTATCGGGTCGTTTCGAGTTTTACAAAGTGTTTCTCGACTCGAATTCGAGTCAAGATTCGAGACGTCTTTCGATACGTGCGTATCTCTACCGATATCTGCACCAAGGAAAAAGTAGGAAGAGATGACAAAATGTTCGTATTTGAAGAATGAAGCGGTGGAAACAATATGAGTCAAAGTAATGAAAAGATTCGACAGGAAATTAGCACATCGCAAGTACTGCAAATTAAGAAAGAAGAGGTGGGCGTGGAAGAGGAGCGGATCAGAGCATGAGTAGCACTCACGGAAACAGCAAAAATAGTGGTGGGAAAAACAGAAATAAGAGCTTTCATTGATAAAGAATGTCGTGATGGAATGAAGAAGTTTAAATAGCTGTGAAAAAGATAAAGGAACTATACAAAAAGTAGCAGAACCCTGGCAATCAACAAAACTTTACAAGGAAGTGAAGGAGAACGCTAAAAAGGCAGTTAATGTAGCGAAAGATAAGTCTTATGATGAGTTGTTCAACAACCAGAAAACAAAAGAGGAAATGAAAGATTATTATTTACAAGCTTTCGTTTCGAAGGTAAGAAAGATGCAAAAGAAAGATATTTCGCATGTTCACTGCATCAAGAATAAAAAGTTTCTGACAAGTGAGGAGAAATATCTTTTTCCTCATATAGTAGAAACTTCATAGAAATTGTAAATCAATTTTGAAAACCAAAATCGAAAATCGGTTTTGAAAACCGAAATCGAATTTTAGTTTTGAAAACTGAATACTGAAAAACGATTTTAAAAATCGAAACTAAAAATCGGTATTGGAAACGAAAAATCGAATTTTTGAAATTTCAAGTTTTTCCGGTTTGGATAACACGAATATACAATATGTATGCGTATGCTTGTGTATCTACGTCCTTCTACAACACAGTTATTATTAGCCCGCTTCATGTTTATTGCTATGCCACTGATTAGTCAACGAAACTTTCGCTCAAACAAACTCCGAAGCAGGGGCGGATCCAGGACGGACTTCTGGGGAGGCGGTAGGTAGTAATACTGCTACTTAGAGCTACTTTTAAGAGCTCCAACTTTTTATGGATGAGTTTATTTATATATAAAATAAGAAAGTTTCCTCTTCTGGAGGGGGGGGGGGCGATCGTCTCGATCGTCCCCGCCTAGATCCGCCCCTGCTCCGAAGGTATTCATATTTCAACATAGTACAATATAAGATTGCGTTTTGATAAATTATCTTCAAAGTTTGTTGGTTTACTTCTCGTTAGTTTCTGTGATAGCATATTTGACCGATATAACAACTGTGTGTCCGTCCGTAATTCCGTAACTTGCGTCTCTCAGGAAGGAGCTCTCTTTGATAAGTTTCATAAAAGAAGCATATTTGTAAAGTTTGTTGGTTTACCACATCAGCCTTGTATGTGTGGGCGTGTGTGTATGCCAACAGTAAACTGTCAAACTTTTATGTATATACTAAAACGTTATGCAGGTAACTTATCTGGAAACAAGCATTCGTTTATTGGTTTCAGGTTTAATGTTTCTTCTCAGCACCGAGACCACATGAAACGTAAATCTAACTTGGAATCTGAGCCACATGCTCTAGAGCAGTGGTGTCCAATTATAATGAGTCTGAGGGCCATAACCGTCTTTACTAATAAGGTGGAGGGCCGCAACTAATAATAATAATAATAATAATAATAATAATAATAATAATAATAATAATAATAATAATAATAATAATTATTATTATTATTATTATTATTATTATTATTATTATTATTACACTACAGAAGAAAAATATATTTGAAATATTACATACCTATTCAATGTGACTAATGAGGGTGACTAGGAGCGTTTACAAGGGCTGGGGTATCTACATCCATTCCTCTTGTTGTAAAAGATGTAACCCGCAGATGTAAAAGAGAAGAATCTCCAAGGCAGTTTCTGGAGCGATTCCTTACAATTTTCATGGAAAATGCACTTCCACACAGATAAGTACTACCAAACATGACACTATTTTTCGACACAACTCACAAAAGGGAAACGTTTGTTAGAAAGTAGCCTGAAAAATCTACTCCTTTCTTTGTTCTTGTCTGAAAGAATGGGTCAGCCTGAAGGTCACAAAGTTCGAGCTGTAAGTTTGGAGGATGTTCTTCGATATCTATTGTCAATGGATTAATAAATAATGCAATGTCGTTTTTTAGTTTGTCAAAATCTTAGAATCTCGCATTAAATCCATTCTTGGTACTCTCGATGTCTCTACAGAACTCAAAAAAATTAAATGCCAGACGATTGCAACTTCGAAAGTATGCTAAATTGTGTTTATCACAAGCAGTGGTGTATTCCTAGCGCGCTATGGCTTCTAGGCAAAGTTCGAGGAAGAAAGGGTCTTATTTAAAAAGCTAGATCAAATATATATTATTTCATTGAAATAATCGTTCCTTTCAGCAACGATTACATTACCGACTCCAGTGTTGCCGTGGATGCCCGAGCCTTTTTGTTGTAGAAAGGCGCTAAATGGATGCTTTATTCCGAAAGAAGAGTGGAAACATTAAAAGAATGAATGAATATAAATTAAAATATTATCAGTTATAACAATCGTAAATCGTGAAAGCTTTGTGGGCCGCATGCGGCCCGCGGGCCGCCATTTGGACAGTCCTGCTCTAGAGCTAACACCAGAAATTATTGTTCGATCTCCCACGTGTCAGCATTGTTTATACCGGCTCGTAGTTTCTTTCTTTCTTTTCCTTACTTTCTTTTTTCTTTCTTTCTTTCTTTCTTTTTTTTTTTAATATAGGAAGATTGATAATTTCGTAAAGTAAATTGTTCGTCTTCAACAAGGAAAGAAGAAGAAAAAAATGAGAGGTTGATTAATTCATTGTCCAAAAGGAAGTGAAAAGAACATAGAGAAAATTGAACATAGAGAAAAGTTTTTTAGAAAAGTATTTTTCAATGAAGGTATACATTTTTCGTTGGTGACTACTGTTCACTGTATAATTAACAACGGACAGAATTAAAAATGAAAGAAAAATCTTTCAATGAATTGGGAAAATAAAAGAACATTTGTATAAAAACATTGTCTAATGGTTAAACAAACTGAGGAATGTTTTGTTCTGTTGCGACAATATTTGCGAAGATCTCTGTTTTAGTCAATAATATAACTCCTTCCTCCAGATCCTGACACGTGTCATAGAAGAAGAGGAAGAAAGCAGTTCTTATTGAACTGTGCACTTTAGAACATCCTCCGAACACACAAATAGCAGCATTCTTCCTCTTTACTTACGTATACACATCGGAACTGCGAAAAAAACAGTCGAACGTCTGATTCATCACATGGCTGCTGCCCCTGTCTCGGAGAAGTCTTTGAGCTCCACTTGCTTGGCTTTGTGAGACAATGTTGCTATTAAGATCGACTATTTGCACAGCTGAACACTGTTTATTAGTCGTCCAACGACCTGCCACCTACGTACCTAACACACCTTCAGAAGCAAACAATGAAAGCATTCACTCGATTTACCTATTCTTTGTTATCATCTCTTTAAACGCCTTTTCAGATCTAAGTATATATATGTATATATATAGGGTGGTTTACTAACAGCGTTGGGTATGTTTACAGCATTCGTCTTCAACTTCATGAACTTAATGTTTCATTTCATATGCCCTCATACTCACGGATGTGAATAGAGGAGTAGTAAAGTTAAGGTGAACTACAGAATAGTACCTTAATATGAGGTAAGGAATACAAAAGATCTGCACATTGAGACAAAAATAAGTGTGATTGTGGAGGAAATAATTATCTATGGTTTAAGTATTCCTTGCAACTCCTTGGAGGTCGTAAGTGATTATTTTAACACAAAATCGTCTTAGTTTATTTTACTCCTAAACCCAGCTCATTTCATACAAATCTCCTTAAGTCTAGTTTTCACTTTAACTAGCCTCATCTACTTGTCTTATTAACCATTTATCTCAGTTCAAATCTGTGAGTGTAAGAGGAAATCAAGTGAAAGATCTTCCTTATGAAGCTGAACATCTATGGTGCAAATAGGATGAAGTATAGCCATGAAGTACTGGTAGTGTGAAATGATGCAGGTAAAGGTTAGCGGTAGTAATCTAGTGGATTTGGAGGCGAAGATAGCTTCGACCGATAGCCAACATTGTTACAAAAGCAACTTACAACTTTTTTTGGCGAAT
Source organism: Thermobia domestica (assembly GCF_964235325.1). Lineage (NCBI taxonomy): Eukaryota > Metazoa > Arthropoda > Insecta > Zygentoma > Lepismatidae > Thermobia > Thermobia domestica. The sequence continues at coordinate 4,429 of NW_027656547.1, forward strand.
ATTAAAGTATCTTGGAGACAAAACTGGCGAATTCCTTTGATTCTTTGTTTTTTCTTTTTTTTTTCTTTCTTTCTTTCTTTTTTTCTTTTTTCTTTTTTTTTAATGATATTGCTTATTGAGTGATTGTCAAGAGGTTGGTGAATAAAACGAACGCAAATTATTATGAGAGTGCCACTGGGCATATTTCGGGAATAACATGTGTGGTTCATGACGTCGGCACCTGAATACACCATGTGTGACAAATTCGGGAATTCCCCTGTGGCTTATTACGACTGACAACACAATCTATTGGCAACAGTATTGATGCATCAGATCTATTGACACTTCACAGTTTGGGACAGGGAGAGATGAAAATTATTTGCGGGTGATTACTGAACGTTCGTTTTCCAAAACGAAAAACGAACTAGAGCAGTGATGGGCAAACTTTTTTAGACAAGGGCCAAAGAGAATAGGAATAATCTTACGTGGAACAATATAATTTATTAAAGTAAGAAATGGCACATTTGACATAAGGCTGGTAATATTAAGCCCTATAAATGATTGAAGTATTCATAATCTGGTTCGAACTGGGATGCAGTGTTCTCAGAAGTCAAATAAAATGCTTAGCAACTATATGTCGGTCTAATGCTAGTACAATTCTTTCGAGGAAACCCAATTCTTCTTTTTTGTTCGTCAGATTAGATATCGTGTAGTGATGAGCGCAAGAGTCTTGGTCTTGCAGTTTTTGCAAGAGTCTTGCATGCAAGACCAAGATCAAGACCAAGACCAGGAATACCGATGCAAGACCAAGACCAAGACCAAGACCATACCTGCAAGACCAAGACCAAGACCAAGACTCTTGCGCAAGAGTCTTGCACAAGTACGGGCACTACTTGATTTTTTTTATATAATGTAAAAAAGAAAGAGATGGACTTCTTGGCTTCAGTAAAAATGATGCTGGAGTGAATGTGTTCCCAGTAGTTTATGCAATCCATGTGAGTCGATCTGCCCCTGTAGCTTATAGCAACAGTATGTAGTTTTCTGAATGTAGTTTCCGTAGATATTACTCGTTTTCAAGCCACACAGATGTCATCTCGCACCATGTGACCTTTTTTGGTGAACAAACACCGTGTGCGTGGGTTTTCTTAATATTTTTTCGTTTCCACCATTTCAGTCATTTCTCATCATCACTGTCTCCCTTATCCTTGGTGCATAATCGTGGGAAATTAAACTAGGTACTTCATTTCATTTCAAAGCATATTAGTGGTGTTCTTCCAAAACTAAAGGGAAATGTGGTACTGAACATCGGTAATACCGTGCACCATAGGTGTCGACTACATGGGTATGGCCTTGGCTCCAAGACTCAAGCATCCGTTGGAAATTTTCAATGTGTGCTCTTAAAACTAACATCGAAATAACATTTTCATGACATTGACAAAAACTTGGTGCATGTGACCGCAAGTTTGATTTCATGGGCGGATGCTTATACATTGAATAATTGTTTATTAATATAACTTTTAGCCTCCTTAGGTATACAGCACATCGAGGATTGAACGATATAACATTATACTACAACAATAAATTTATATTATAAAATTGAAAGTGACTATTTTTGTGACTCCTAATCTCTTGAACCAGCCAACCGATCTTGATCAAATTTTCAAACTAGATTAGGTTTGGGCCTGGAAGTGTTTTCATGATTTTACTTTGACGGTAAAAGTTAGGGGAGGGGAAGGGGGAGTTATAAAATAATAAATAAAACTTAATAACTCTTGAAACAAACGACCAATCTCGATCATATTTTTAACATAGTTGAGGTTCAATCGTGGAATGTTATCTGTCAGTTCACTTTGAGGAGCACTGTAGGGGGAGGATATATATGTAAAAAATTAAAAATGTAAGTGCTGTCTTTGTGACTTCATCACTTTTGAACCAGACAAACGATCTCAATCAAATTTTCGACATAGATGAGGATCGAACCTGAGGTGGTTTCTGTCATATCACTTTGACGATAGAGATTAGGGGAGGGGGAATGAAAGATATTTAAAAATGATCGAAAATGACCGATATTAAAATGGAGTCTATAGTTTTTGGGGTCGCTGAGATAAACAGTGACACTTCCGATACTATTTAAATCCAAGTTCAGCCCCGTAGCTTGGTGGAGGGAAGAGAATATATATAAAAACGATCGAAAATGACAAATATTATTGTCGAATCAATAGTTTTCCAGTTTGTTGAGTTGAATACTGACACTTCCGATACCATTTACGACCAAATTCAGCCTCGTAACTTGGGGAGAGGGAGATACATAATAATGATCAAAAATTAACAAATATTAGTGTCGAATCCATAGTTTTCGGCGTCGCTAAGGTGAACAGTGATACTTCCGATCCCGTTTAAATGCAAATTCAGCACCGCAACTTGGGAGAGGAACAAGATATATAAAATTATCAAAAATTACCATTATCAGTGTCGAACTCATGGTTTTCGAGGTCATTGAGATGAACAATGACGCTTCCGATGCCGTACCTCGCAACATGGAGGTGAAGGAGATATATAAGTTTATTGAAAATGACCGATATTAGTGCCGAATCCTCAGTTTTTGGGGTCTCTGAGACGAACAGTGACACTTCTGATGTCGTTTAAATTCAAATTCAGCCCAGCAACTTGGAGAGGAGGAGGGGAGAGAAATATAAAAATAATTTGAAATGGCTGACTTCAGAGAGCGCTTTACTAATAGTATAAAGTGACTGACTAACGAAATATATTATTATTATTATTATTATTATTATTATTATTATTATTATTATTATTATTATTATTATTATTATTATTATTATTATTATTATTAAGTTTAACCCAACGAAGTGGGTAATTGATGCTAGTAATCCATATTCACAAGTGAGACTTCAAATGACTTGGCGTTTGATGTAGTCCGGCAGTCAGTTTATGGTACCGTGCATGTGCGTCCGCATAAAATATTTTTGCATTATCATCTCCTTTACATCCTCCTAAACAATATTAGGAAGGGTGTCGCTCTTACACCCGTGGGCATTTTGCATAATACCCATTAACCCTTTCGAATCCAATGACGTTAAGCAATTTTTAGAACTTTGTTTTCAAGTATCTACTGCTTCAACAGAATTTTGTGGTTCATATGTCATTCTCTTTAAAATGAAGCACCCTTTCAAATGCTATAAAGATCATACCCTTACAACGTACGAGAAAAGGGAAATTTTGAAAAAATCGGAAAATTTCTCTGAAAAAAATCCCTTTTTCGACATTTGGGGCCCTGGGTGAAAGCACGGTACCCCAATATACATTGAGATATTGGTAATGTTCATGCCAATTATTATTTTGATATCTTATATAATGATGTCGTTATAAAATGTTTCTCAATTCTCTGTGTAAGCAAAAAAAAAAAAAAAAAAAAAAAAGATTTTACTGGTGCGTAGGTTAGGTTTTGATGCAAACTACAGGCTTTGGTACAAGTAAGCAGCTAATGTTTGATACTAATTGTCTGTAGTACTTCACGACGTTGTCTTGTTGTCATTGGATTCCAAAGGGTTACTATGTGCTGCTATTACTGATAAATCAAATTTTGTGCATACACCTCAAAGTTATTATCCTACCAGAAACTTCCCGTTGCGTACACTCAAGTTTTTTTTATCGATCCCAAGTTGCTTTAAACATCTTAAAAGTGATGAAGAAAATGTTTTAAAAGTAAGTATATATATATATATATATATATATATATATATATATATATATATATATATATATATATATATATATATATATATATATATATATATATAGTTTCTGTAAAAGAATATCATTGGCTTCCTGAAAGCATTGAACGAATTATGTGGTCTTTAGCACTGACCTGAACACTTGTGTATGAAACTAAACAACACTTTCATTTTCACAGTCACTGCGAGCAAAAGGAGTCTACAAGTCACGAAAAAAATATTCGGTCTCCTCTTCGTCTACGTTTGTATTTGCAGTGGCGATTGTTTTATTTTTTTCGTTATTACACCGTGCTTCGTCATGACAGAGATAAAACACAGTGCATGACAGTTTAGCTGCATTGCAACGACAATAAGCTGTTAAGAATGGTTTATCAGATGAACAACGACCATGAATCGTATCAAACACTTCTGGAGGTACCAATGCAGTATTTGATAGCAGTAGCACATGAACAAGAGATTTCGACGCATCTTTACGTTTCCAGCCATACAAAGGGGGATCAAACCTGGGAGGCTAAAATTCGCACCCTGACATCCATATGACAGTTTGAATGTGTGCTCTACGCACATTTAACTCGAACACTTCCGTTGTAGATAAGAGACTTTTCAAATCAGGAGATGACGTAGCCTTTCGCCTTGATATCTTTGCCATCCACGCATCGACTAGTACATCAGATATATTTTCTCTCCTTTTGCTTTCGTAGCAACGAACATGAAATACTTGGTTTCTTTTACAACATCGCCAATATTTGTATGAAATTTTACAAGTAGCTTGAGTTTGTTGCCGCAGTGCACTCTCTTTTCGATGCCAAAACACTGGGCAGCCGTGTCCCACCCTGAGAGAACATGTGCACCTGGAAGATCTGGAAGAAATGCCTTATCTGTTTCTACGCTTGCACCAACGTCGATAACGGTCCTGATAGTCCCACTGCTTTCTATAGATAACACTCGCGACGGTTTAAGAGTGAGAAAGAAGTACATAAGAAGTATGAAAACATCGGTATCGTCGCACGTAACTGTGATACTCTTCACTCCCTTTTGGGCAATCCTCACTACTTGCTGCACTATGATCACCCCTGCTTCTTCGTATGTTGTCCGCAAATCAGTTCTGTGTGCTATCTGTTTGGAGTGGGGTCCTTTCCAGTTATGACCAATTTATAGTCCAGATTTCTGATATGAACATAAGTTAGAAGTTGCTGGATAATTAACTCTGTCAGTTGTATTTTGTTTTCAGTGACAGTAAGTATATTTTCCGTTATGAAAGTGATGTTCCCAAACTCGGCTTTTGCCTCCTGCTACCAAACTGGCCAGCTCGGGCCAATCTTGTGCCACTCCTAATGCTGTAGTTGCAGTATCTGTCGAATACAAATACACATTAGAGAACCTTGTCTTCTGAAACACGTATTCACATACGTTATTGGAATAGTTATGAACAGTTCCATTGTTCGGACAGTCTACTACCCACAGTATAGCACTTCCATCAATCACTGTATCTTCTGTCTGAGGATTACTCTTGCAGATGCATCAACGTTTAGCTGATTCATCATGAGTGATTTCGCCTTTGTTATTCTCATCTCCCGGTAGTCATCAAACATGGCAATTGGTACCGGGGCAAGTTCATGTTTAAGGACAGGTTCAAAATTTATGACTCTTGGCCCTTGTAATCCAGGAACACGAGAGCAGATCAACGTGGCATCACATACATCTCTAGTTCCAACGCATATGGACTTCCTGTTAATAGTCATCGTTATAAATGTATTTGGTATGGAGAAACCTGCCTGCCAAGAAGCTGAATATTTAACCATTGGATCCATTCCAATATTCAACGCATTGTGAACATTCACTTTTTCTGACGCGATTCTGCCAGTGACTATGTTGGTAAGAGATTGGGAATGGTCCTTCGTGTCAAACGGATCAATACACGTTTCTAGCTTACTCCTGAGTTTCTCTCTGTCAATTCTATCTGCTCGAATTTTTGTTGGTTTCTCTTCTTTGTAAATAGTGACTTCATCCCTCTGACTGTCGTTGGTTAAGTCGGATAGATCTTGCAAAATACGGCTAAAAATGCGCATGCTGTATGCCCACGTCTTCATACTTTCTGGTTTTATTGTCAGTCCGATGATTCCACGGGATCCTTTACCGTATCTCGTAAATGTCGTTTCGATATACATGTCAGACCAGATGCCGTCCACAGCCCTTCCTTGTGGTGCATGACGTGCTCCCCTTCCATGAATTTCTTTAATACATCACCATGACATTTTTGCATTGACTACAAATAATACAAACCGTACCCTGTATAATTGTGATGACTAGCAGAAAAGAAATATGGCAGCATTTGCTTTACTGCCCACAGGTGTAGTGGCCATTCACTTTCACGTTCAGCTCTCACAAACACCATCATAATAAAAAGAGAGAGAGAGAAAAAAAACAGGCTTTACTAAATTTTCCACACCATAGTTTGGATGTAGAGCTGCTTGATGTTTTTTTTTTTTAAATATAAGCTCTTCCTTTGAATTTACCGCAAGAAAAATAGGTCTCTAAACTTCTTCAACAACCAATTGAAGAGCTCTGAAATTCTATGGGAACATCTTACCAGATAGCATTTTTGAAGCACTTTCAAATGCTGCCTTCAAAATATCTTCAAGACCATTTCATGTCATCAGGCATCCAACGCAACCAATAAAGATCATTAGTATGTGCATTCCCTTAAGTTTTGGAATGAAAGTTGAAAACCGTTTGGGGTAAAACCAGCTGATGTGCACACCCAACTTGTACAGTTGCTGGTCGTAGTCACATTTTTCCCGCACATATTGGTAAGTCGTATGGCCTCAACCATTGCTATGAACATGGTGTCGAGGTCTGCAGGATCCATGTCTATTGAGGGGGTATGGCCCTTGTGGCTGTTAGAGAGTCTTGTCCTTGCTGGTGGCACAATTATGTATTAAATCTAGCAAATTCTAGGGTATCAGTTACTATCCGTTTTATAAATTGGAAATCAAAGTCTCTACATCTAGTTAAGAGTGTGCCCTAAATTGATTGTCTATAGAAATATTTTTTCTTACTGGCAAATTAATGTTTTTCCGTCCCACACATACTGTATTTCCTATGGTTAATATAATTTATTTTTTTAATGTTCTGTATGTACATAAATTTTATATTAAATATGGACTCAACAACAATGGTAAACTGCTCAAAGTATTCTTTGACCATTAAAATATAGGTGTAGACACCTATATTTCTATGATATAACAAGGTCTTGCAGAGATATAAATGAAAATAGAAATTCCGTTAATGGCGGTAGCTTTTTGTACATACATAAATTTTACATTATTAAATATGGACTCGACAACAATGATAATCTGCTCAAAGTATTTTTTGACCATTAAAATATAGGTGTAGACATCTATATTTCTATGATAGAACTAAATCTTGGAGAGATATAAATGAAAATAGAAATTCCGTTAATGGCGGCAGCCATTTCATATTAACGTGTTTTATACAAATTGCCCAAGGGTGTTAGGGCGACACCCTTCCTAATATTACTTGGTAGGGTTAAAAGATTATGAAAACGTGAAAATATTTTATGCGGACGTGAATGCACGGTACACTCAAAATCAGGGGTTTGACGGCCGGACTAATGCCGTTATTTTGTATTTCCAATACAGGTCAAAAGTATTTATAAAGACTGAATTTATACAAAAGACATAGACAGTTGAATCGTTTTCAGTTTTCACTCAAATTATTCTAAAATATTAAGAGGTTTGATTATAATAATTATTATTTTAATTTTCTCTCTCCCTCTTTTTAGTCAATATTGCTAAATATATAATCATCTTCATAATAGCTATTCTGCCATTATTGGCAGGTTACATGCTGCAACTGAGAAGCTTCGACGTTCGGTGGTCCCCAGCTAGTCTCTTCGTCTTGACGTAGCAATTTTCTGTTTTAATACCTTCCTTCAACTAGTCTCCTTCACTCCCTTAGTCTCTTTCCTTCCACAATGCCCTCCAGCACGTCCCTCATAATGCAGTTCCTCCTCAGCCAATATCCTAACCTGTTCCTGCTCCTCTTCCTCCTCTTAACAATATCTAAAATTCTTTTTTTTCCTACTGCTAATTTTTTTTAACACATTCGTTGTCCGTTCAACATAGGTAATTCTCTCCTTTTTTTCTTCATCGAAAGCCTACAATTTTTTCAACACTTTTGCGTAATGTCAATGTTTCTGGCCCATATTGGAATCAGTAAAACAAAATCTCAATATTTAATTGGAAATTTGATTAATACAAGGATTAGCCGATCGTGGTTGAAAAGAAAACTAACTCTGATGCCTTTAGAATGTAAAAATAATTTTGCAATTCATGGTATTTTAATAATCTGTGCCGCCTTGATTTTCTTTCATGCGTCTTAGGGGTAGCCTCCCTAGTTTGGGAACCAGTGGAGTGTTAGAGTTGTTAAAAAATATAAACAGATTACGAAATGTTGTGATTTAGGCACATCTTACAAGTAGTGAAGCGTGGGCACCCATTAAAAAAGGAAAGGTCATCACTTATGTTGTACACTATCATGATACTTACACAAAGTTAAACTATATTGCATTTAGAAACAAGCGTTGTATTTCCGACACTATTGGCGAATTGTAGAGTTTATTATCACTTATATCCACAGTAAAATTTACCTATGAAAAGCTTGAGATTTCTTAAATGCAAGACTTGCAAGACTCTTGCATGCAAGACCAAGACCAAGACCAAGACCAAGACTGGGTGTGCAAGACCAAGACCAAGACCAAGACCAAGGGTTCCAGTGCAAGACCAAGACCAAGACTGGATGTGCAAGACTAAGACCAAGACCAATACCACCCCGGTCTTGGTCTTGATCTTGCATTTGCTCATCACTAATATCGTGTCGCAGGTCAGATGAAACCTTTTAGGGGTTCGCATCTGGTACTCGGACCGTAGTTTCTCCATTACTGAATTAGGTCATTTCGAACGAATTTTTGACTATACCTAGTTGCAGTGTGTATTGCGTAGTGCATAATGCTGTGTAAGTAGTAAATCAAAGGGACTAAAGCGTGCGCATTAGCGTTTTTTTTAAAATTTCTTCTTAAAAGTGGCCTGCTTTTTAATTAAGCTTGTGTAAACTCCAAGGAGGAGGAGACAGTGTTTCTTTGCGAATAGATGAGTCATTTGATGCGATTTCTGTTTTTATTGATTATGTTTGCGTATACGTGTTTACTTTATGCTGTGTCGCAAAAAAACATAAATAAATAAATAAATAAATTAAGATATACTTTGTTAGTGAGGAATTTGTGAGAACATTATCTTACGTGATCTAATTTTAGATATTCTAATTCAAAAGTACCTAATGACCTAAAGATTGCTAGTTTTTAATTTGCCAATCACTTGGCCTATATACTGTACGTCATACATACTCAAACATCTTGCTGTAGAGCTCCTTTTGTGGCTAAGCGGTTAGCATACGCGCCTTTCGTGTGGAAGATCCGGGTTCGATTCCCGTTAGTAGCTCATGTGGTTCGGATTCCACGTTAATCAGTAGGTCCCCGAATCATATAGTCTCGCTGCTGAAAGGAAAGTAAAACTCAAAATCAACTCAACTCATTTTGCTGTACTCTTCTGTCTTCAATTACATTTCTCTGTTCAAAATAAAATCCCTCTTTCAAATCTTCATTTATAAGAAAGCAAATGTAGTCGTAAATTAGATAAAAGAAAAGATTGTAAATGGAGTAATCTTCTTTTGATCGTAAATTCAGACTTTCTTTTTCTGAAATGTAACTTTCCTGTATGCAGTAAGTAAAAATAAAATATACATCAATCAGATATAGTAAAAATCAAACTTTGATGATTTGTGGGAATATGCGTCTAAGAAGAGCAAATACAATTATCACAAATAAGTGCACAACATTTTTAGTCTATTTGGATTTAAATACATGTTTCTGTCCTAGAATCTTCATGAAATAATTCTGGCATAGTGATTATAGATTGTCCCGTTTGGTGAAATTTGAGTTTCAATCTTAGCATTATGCTGTATTTGATTCGACTTTTTTTTTCCTGAATTCCTCTTTGAACTCAGTGGTGAAACATTGCAAACACTCCAAACAATATTCATTTCAGACTGGAGAAATGGTTATCCTTCGTTTTTTATTATCATTTGGCCATGGAACAAACGCCGGAGAGATATACTAACCCTGCACACAAATGTGTGGTGTTGGAATGCATAACTCGTAGGGTATGATACTTTACTTTTTGAAATTTCAATATTTCCAGTGTACCCCTAAACATTTAATAAAGAAATAACATCCATTTATACATATAAAATTAGAATTGAACAATCTAGGCCTAAACAAAATTCAAAATCAATCAGTGAAAAACGACATCTTTCTAGAACTTGTGATTTCCGAGATATCTGTCAAAAGAATTGGTCAGAAACATATAAACATCCACAAACATATACACTTTTCTTGACCACAAACATATAAACCTAGCGTTTTAATATGTAGATTATTTGAAAACAATTCGGTACAAAAAAGAAGCTAGACATTTCGTTGCCACATGCCCTGGCTCAGAAACGTTTATTCGATTGAATTTCTAAAAATGGATAACCTACGACAACTATGTGCGGAAAATATCGTGGTCGAAGCGAAGAGAAGCTCCTTTGCTTGTAGCAAAGCCCACATTGACGCTCAGGAATGTCATGCTGTACATTTGGTGGAATGAGAGAGCATCATGCATCACGAGCTGCTACCGCCAAATGGAATGATAGATTCGTGAGCTTGTACTGCAGGTAATTAATGCGAGTGCACCTAGCACTTCAGAAGAAACTACTAAATCTGGTCAACAAGAATCGTGTCGTATACCACGCTCACAACGCCAGACCGCATGCATCTTTAACTACCTGTCCGAAATCGAGAGAATTTAGGAAGTTTTATTGTACCTATCGCATGGCGTGGAACTGCACCGTCAGACTCTCGTTTGTTTTGGTCTCTGCAGAACTCTCTGAATGGTGTTATTTTCGAAAAAGAAGCCTATGAAATCCATTTCTTTTGGGGGGGGGGGGGGAACGAGAAACTACAGAACTATGGGATTATATGTTGCAAGAAAAATGGCAGAAAGTCCTCAAACAAAATGGTGCAAATATGATTTCATATTGTTATTTTCAAATCACAAAAAATATATTCCCAATTTTGACCTCGAAGGGTCAATGCATTTTAGACAACCTGATAGACACATCGCAATCACATTCGGAAGAACAGTAACAACACTTGAATCATTGAGAAACGTATCGGTCTCACACTATGTGCTTCGATTCAGCAGCTGGGAATTTAGCCTTCGTCGCATTCTCAAACGTTGTGTGTAACACTTAACGATAATATTGGGCGCCTCTCTCGAGGGCTAATAAGGAAAAGAGAGTGAGGATTTTGATTTTCATTCACTTTTGATTATAAAAAAATTCAAGTACATTTTTATTATTAATGGAAGTGTTTCTGTAATGCAGATCCAAACGGAAAGAAAGAGATTACTTGAAAATGTTATTAGATCAAGAGAAACGTGAGTGCTAAATAGTATTTACTTTCAGTTGTAGTATTTAAGTAGTTACGGGCTCAGATTGGGCTGGCAGCTGCTTGCCATATTTATTTATTTATTTATTTATTTATTGTAAAAACAACACAACAGGCGTCCTGCCCATTTACAGTGTTTGTTTACATATATGGTAAAATATCATTATTTTTACAGAAGAAAACATACAGAAATTTTTATTGTTTCATTAATTAACTCAGCTCATCATACTACAAATTGTGTTCCTAAACATTTTTTCAGACATATTGAATATGTCTATCATTTCACACTTTTCTTCAATATTATTGTAGTGAGAGCTCATTCTCCATAAAGGGGATTTATACAGGATGTCAGTGCGTGCTTTCTTACAGTACATGGTACTACTATTGCTTAACCTCGTTCTAGACGTCGGAACATGCAGAAATATATTAGAACTTAGTTCTATGCAATCAATCTTATTATTTATTATTTTATGTAGAAAAACTAAATCATTAACATACCTACGTTGCTCTAATGTCGGTATATTGAAATTGTTTGTTAGTTCTGGGTATGATATGTATGCTGGGTACATTCCAGTTTTTTTATACATTAGTAATCTCAAAAACTTACACTGCACTCTTTCAATCATTTGGATATATTTTCCATTATGAGGAGTCCAAATAACAGAAGCGTATTCCAGTTGGGATCTGATATACGAATAATATAGTTTCAAAATTGTCATGTGGCTACGGAAGTCTCTACTTACACGACAAACAAATCCAAGACTCTTATAAGCATTGTTTGCAATAGTTTCAATGTGATTTGCGAAAGTCAGTTTTGGGTCGAAGGTAACACCAAGGTCTTTAGCAGTTTCCGGCCTACAAAGATTTATACCGTCAATAGTATAATCATAATTTATGTATTTTCCTTTTCTAGTAAATGTAATAGCTTTACATTTAGTTATGTTTAGGCTAAATTTATTCACGTGGCACCAGTGTTTTACATTTTCCAAGTCTTCGTGGAGGTTTTTACAGTCTTCAAGTGATTTAATTTGAGTATATAATTTTAAGTCATCTGCAAAGAGTAGAGTATGCGATTTCTTGATGTGCTTAGTTATGTCATTGATAGTGATGAGGAATAATAAAGGTCCAAGGTTTGATCCTTGCGGTACTCCCGATGTAGCATTAAAAATTTTGGAGATATGACCTTTGTAAGCTACAGATTGTTTACGATCACGTAAGTATGATGTGAAAAGTACTAATGCTTGCTTAGAAAGATTCATAAGAGCTAGTTTTTCAAGCAAAATGTCGTGGTTAACTAAATCGAACGCTTTCTGAAAGTCTGTATAGATTACATCCACCTGCCCTCCTTTGTCTAGTTCTGAAGCTATAAAGTTTGTTATAATTGTCAAATTAGTTGAAGTGGATCTATTCTTGAGAAATCCGTGTTGGTATACAGAGATACTGGATCTAACATGATTAAGTAAGCGATTGTGTATTATATATTCATAAATTTTTGCAAATGGGGATAGAATTGCAATTGGTCTAAAGCTTTCTATATTTTTAGCATTGCTAGTTTTTGGAATAGGACATATCAAGCTTTCTTTCCATCGGTCTGGAAAAACATTATATTTTACGGACATGTTTAATAGTATATGTATAGGATGTTTTATGATATCAATAGTTCCCTTTATTATGTAGGGTGGGATACCATCAGGGCCACACGCTGTTCTAGATTTCAACCTTTTAATGGCATGTTCTATTTCTGATATTGTTATTTCAGTGATTTGGAAAATATCGAGTGATATACTTCTAGGTTCGTGTGACATTAGAGCTTCAGTGTTATAACTCACAGGTTCATGATTGTAAACAGACTTAAAATAATGTGCAAAAGCCTCCGCAATATCCCTGTTACACTGTAGACTTTCACCATTATACATAAGGGGGCCATTAGTCAAATGTCTTGTTTTATTTTTGATAAAATTCCAAAAGTTTGTTGGATCATCTGCTATGCAATTCTCGGAGTTAGCAACGAATACTTTGTATGCTTTCGCAATTTTTGTCTTTACCTCCGTCCTTAAACTACAGAATTTATCACGGTAATATGTATTGTTGTCTATTGTGTTCTTCCACTTTTTGTGATAGTACGATTTTTGTTTGATTTTTCGAATTATTTCTGAGTTAAACCAGACAGGAAAGATTTTATTACTGGGATTCTTTTTAGTTGGAATGCATTGTTTAAATACGTCGTCAATTAATTGATAAAAAGTTTCTACAGCCTTATTTACGTCATTTAAATATGAAAGGCAATTAAAATTAACTTTTGAAAGTTCTAAATACAATTTATGATAATCGGCTTTTCTGAAATTAAAACCAGATGATCTATTGTTTACTTTTTGTTTTGGAAAACGTTTAATTGAAAGCGTTATAATTAAGGGGGGATGGTGATTGTCTATAGGTACCAATGGTGAATTTTCACGGTTTACTTCAATTTCGCATGCATTCGAGAGTACTAGGTCCAGTGTACGGTTATTGGTATTTTGTATATTATTATACATAGTTAAATTATAGAGTGACAGGAAATTGAAGAGGCTTTTACATTTAGTTGAGGAATGAGTGAAGTCAAACATAGAATTGCTAATTTCCGGGAGGTTGAAGTCCCCAATACAGAGAATAGAGCTACCCACTGGGCAATTACTTTCAATGAATTGATAGAAGTTTTCGTAAGTGCTTATTTTCGATTCTGGCCCTATATACAAAGCACAAATATACACAACTAATGATTTGTTTATAAATTTGATTAGAATACATTCAAATCCTTCATCATATGAATTAACAAACTGAACATTGAAATCTGAATGTATTGCTATTATTACACCCCCTCCCTTTGATGTCCCAAATAGTTTCAAGTTCCTGTCTTGACGAAATACCGTGTATCTGTCATCAAAATATTCAGAATTATAGTAACCCTCACACAACCAACTTTCAACAGCTATAATAATATCATAGTTAGAAGATAAAACATTAGTATAAAATATTTCACTTTTACATCGTAAGCTACGACAATTCTGGAAATATATTTGCAAGTTAGTTCTACCTATTTGTGTTAACGTGTCACTGACCTTCTTTTTTAAACATTCTGGTACATGCATATTTTTATCTATTATCTTACTTACAGATGGAGAGTCCTTGATACACATTTTTCATTTGACTGAGTTTGTCACAATAAGTTGGTTCTTGGACGAAGAGGGGGCATCTTATAATTTGCCGATGCTTATGCACCGCAGTCTCGATCTCAAAAAGAGAAAAGCATGGTACATACTGGATACAAGAGAAGATACAAACTTAGATACATGTAATGTTTCATTACAGGGCACAAGGAAAGTTTTGCAATAGTACAGAGCGGATCATCACAGCAGTTTGCAAATTAGCGTGTGTTTAGACATATCCAAACTGACTTCTATGCATAGAGAGGATTGTCTTCATCATGCAAAGATATTTAGGATGGACCTAGAGTATCGAAAAGGAAATTTCAGCCTTGAGACGCTCCAAGGTCAGGTCGACCATCTTCATCTGTGACTGAACAAAACATTGCTGCACTAAGGAAAATGCTTGAGAGAGATAGACGGGTTGCATACCATTAAATAGAGGGGTGTGCTTGGGCATTAATACACCAGCAGTTCGTGCTATTCTCCGAGATCATCTTCGAGTTGGAAAGCTTTGTACCCTTTGGGAACCACATGAATTGACCGACGAGCAGATGATACACCGTGTTTCATAATGGCGTGAAATGTTGAAAAATTTCAAAAATGGAAAATCTTCCTCTGTAAACAGTATTGTGACACATGACGAAACTTGGCTCTATTACTATGATGTCCTGACCAAGGTTCAAAACAAAGTGTGGGTGTTCGAAAATGAAGAGACCCTGTCGCTGTTCGAAAGTCCGCAACAGTGAAGAAAAGAATGGTGGCGGTATTTTTTAGTGTGTGAGGAATTGTCGAGCGAGTTGTCTTAGAAACACAGAAGATAGTCACAGCAGGGAAGTGGTAAATCGAGGAATGTCTGCCTAAATTCTTATAGCTCTCAAACAGTTGCGCCCAAACTCAAGGTTAGACACACCACGATAACGCTCAGCACACCGTTCAAAAGTTTGCTCAGAGTATTTGGTAAGCACTGAACTAAAACTGATAGACCACCCTCCATACAGTCCAGATCTCATTCTCTGTGACTTCGCGCTGTTTCCCCATGTGAAGACCAGACTGAAAGGAAGGAGTTTTACAAGCGATGAAGTCCTACTAAGGGCTTGGGACAATGAGTGTGCCTAGATCTCTGTCAAAAATGGCAGAGTTTCTTCGATGACTGGTTTCGAAGAATGGAAAAATGTGTAATGTGTGGTGGAGAGTACTTTGAGAAACTAAAGAAATAAGGTCGTATTGCAAACTTTCATAGTGCTCTTTTTATTCCACGTTTGTTTAGTGACATTTTTGCGTTGTTATATTCAAAATCTTAAAGGTCTCAAATATACATGAATTAATTAAATAAATTAACAAAATAATAAATAGAGACTCAATACTGAAATAACTATAAATATCCAACGGAAAAATAAGTAAAAAAAAGTTATCTCAAAACTATAGGGGGAAAGTTTATTTTCATTTATTGGGGAAAATATCGCATGTTTCCTGAGCCATTAATCAATCACGTAGCTGTTTCCTTCGTCTTTTTGTTTGAACTCACCCCGCAAGGTGTAACACTTCTTTTGACCTAATGTCTACGTCAATCGAAGAGAGTGCGGGTGCGAGGGAGTTAAAAAAAAAAAAAACATCGTGCAAGCGCAACCATCGAGAGGGAAGCAACCACCAGTATCGACACGTGTGCTGACGTCACTGCCACGTGGCAGTTCTCAGGGAAAAAGATACAAAAGCAAGGGGAAAGCTCTTCAACCAACTACCCTTAATATTGCACCCTACAAAGCTCACGATATGTTTATACACACATTTATATATCTATATAGGTATTCTATAAACTTAAAAACTGCAATCAATGCTGAGATAATATCTATGGAAATTATAAAACGGGAACGTGCAGAAGGAGGGAGAGAAAAGGAAGTTCAAAAAATGTAGATGAATTTTATCGACTTAAATTATATTTTTTGTGTAAATACCAATCTTCTGATTTTACACTGTTGTACATAGTTAATTTGATTTATATGCGTCAAGTTGTGAATTTTTCTATTTAAATGACCCCTTTGTCAAGAGATTTGATGCAGCCAAAGTCCATTCAAAATGGCTATTTTTGCAGGCTGTTTGTATATATATTTTTTTTATCTCGCTCGTTTCACATTCATAAATTATGTATAAGGCAGATGGAACAAATGAGTATGAAAATAAATCAATATTGTAGTGCTTTCCGCCATTTCATTCTAGATTTTGGTGATAATATTAGTATGCAAAAATATCAAATAATATAACTAATTCTATAACTTGCACAATATAATTAAATTGTTGAAATTTATTGCTTGTGATATGAAGATACTTAAATTAAGATACAAGACTACATTGCATATCCCGGTTGCAAACAACACGGGTTGTTCTCTTGGTTTTATTATAACACATATTCACAAATTAGTAATAAGTTTACAAATTCGTTTGTTTTAAATTACCAAATAAAACCAGTAAATAACATGTACGTAAACCTATGCATAGATTAAAATACTTTATAAGTCTGGTCGAGCATTGGCTTATCGACTATGCTAACTACAGTTTAAGAGTGAGAATATGGTGTCTCAATGGCAGAGCTCTTATCTCTGGTCCGATGGATCTCTAGTTCAACCCTAGCCAAGGGAGTTTATGATTGACAACATCCTGTTCATGGGTTTTCTCGGGTTTCTTCCATTCCTCCTATACTCTCATTCTATCAATGCCTTGAATAATTATTTATACTCGTTAATCTTCTGTCTGCATTAGCCTACAAGGAGACGGGTGATTAATGAAATTGACAAATAATCGTGGGACGTAACACTAAAATATTTCATTTTTCAATTACAACTGAAGAAACATGAATGTAGTTTTACAGTTTTATATATTTCAAAGCTTTTCTGTATTATTTTATTTATATATATGTTAATAAAATGGTTTATTATCTTAATTATTTTTCGGATAAATTTATTTTAAACCCTTATAAATAGATCTCGAGCAACGTGGTCTTGTTCAGCGCGTGTTACCACCGTATGCATAATACTTTTGTAAAATTTTAAACACTATCTCCCTACTGAGTTTCGGAAACCTTGTCGACGAGGACTTCAAATTCACTATGATTCTGAAAACTGTGATCCAAAGTCGCCCTCAATCAATAATTCACAACAAGCTTCTCCTTACCCGCATCCCGTATGTGGAAGTGAATCTGTATTAAAGTCTCCTATTTCTAATTTCATTCATTCATGTCCAACGATTGAAAAGAAACCTTTAGTAATATTTAAATTATCTTCTTTCTCTAGTGTCATGACATGGAATAGTATTTGCCAATAACTTAAGTAATTTGGCAATAACTTGAGAATAAAAGTGCTGTGCTGTACAAAGAAACACTAAGAACTCCGTAGCATTCGAGTGTAAGGAATTCCTACTTCTCCTATTAACAAAACCTCCAAGTTCATCTTTGTGAATCAAAGTTATAGTACTTTGGCAACTGCGCTTTCATTGTTTAAAGCAAGTTCGACTGTGTAGTTTTGAGATAAGACGTCTTTGAAATTGCGACCAAGTTAGGCCATGTGATCTCCGATCGATTTTTTAAACAGTGTCTTGAGTAACAAAATTCTTTTGCATTGAAATCATTTTCGGATGTGCTGCAAAAGTCCGGTCAGAGAGAAACTGATAATCTTCCTCGCCACACTCCTAACCGTCTCCAAAGGAGACTTGGATCCGCCCCTGATTTACATGGTAGATAAAGATAATATTCTGATGTCTAACCTGTCATTATTTAGCATGATTTGGTAATTTAAAAAATCCAGTATTTCTGCCATATTTAGAAAACTTCATTTAAAAGAAATATACCCAGTGTTACATTGGAGGCAATAGGGGAGCAATTAAAGTTTAAAGGGGGTGCCTGACAATTCAAGGCTCCTTGTCCTTCCAAGGAATTGAACTCTAGTAAAATACATTAAAAAAAATAATTACGTATTAAAAAAGAAATACAAAGGCGTCATTTAGGGAGGGCAGGAGGGGGCAATTGCCCCCCCCCAAGAGTTTGAGGAATACATAATCGATTATCTACTAACAAACTAGTACAAAACGTGAAAGTCTTATGTCGGTGGTACTCTTGCCCCAAGCGAAGTCTGAAATGGTGGCCCTGTTTCCAGGGTAACTCTTGCAGGCATTATGTAATTATAAAATTAATGCTAATTCTGAAGCTGATTAGAGTGAATAGATATTTGAATAACAAAACCACATCAATTCATGAAGAAGATGAATGCCAATGTTAGATACCTAAGTTCAGTATTAGCAACAACAACAACAAAAGCCACCCAGCCTCTTGCAACCATACGTAGCACATTTTAATACTTACACTTGAAATAAAAATACAGCTGTTTAAAGATTTTCTTTGAATTTCATATGTGGACAACAATATAGGACTTTTCAGCTAGAGCAGGGGGAGGGGCAGGTTTTATTAAACAAGACCGCACATCTGATCAGGGCAGATCCAGGGGGCGATTGGGGCGATCGCTCCCCCCCCCCAGAAGGGGAAACTTCCTTATTTTTTATATAAATAAAACCCATCCCAGAGTTTGGAGCTCTTAAAAGTAGTTCTAAGTAGCAGTTTTACAACCCACTGCCCCCCAGAAGTCCGTTCTGGATCCGCCCCTGCATCTGATATGTTTGAACTATATGCAACTTGTGCTTACGGGCTAAACTCAGTTCTCTGAAGTCAATCGACAAATGATTATATATTACAGACACAAAGATAACACTAGGCTCCAAAGTTTTAAAATTATATTGTGTATGAAAACAGATAGTAGAATTAATTCTTCGTCATCTGAGACCTAGAGTCTGAAAGAAATTCAGAGGGAGTTAAAGGGAATTTCTATACTCAAAAATAGAAGTTGTGAGACGCATACATTACCCATACTCTGATATTTTATCAATACTTTTATACCACATTTACCAAAAGACTGGATTTCGATAATAATCCTAAAAGAAAGATGCACTGTAATCAGATTTTACAAGTCAATCCCGAAAGGCAAGCTATCCAATCCCGTAGCGCTTTAAAAAAATGAAGGAAAAATTTCTTCTTTACCTCCTTTTCCCCAAAAGGGTTCACAAGCATCAAGCATCGTGAGTCTTAACTTGATTTAAACTTACAGTTACAAGGTATTGTGCAAGTCTCTAAGCTATAAACCCTTAATTAATCTTTATTCATTGGCATCGTTATTCCTGCGTTTTACAGGTTGCTCCTGTCTTATAATAAAATCAAATAAAATGGAATCAATGTTTATACAATCTGCTTAATACATGGTAGAAACTCACTTGCGTGCTATGTTGTTTTTAAATTGTTCATTTCCATGTATATGTCATTATCCACAATACATCTGCATTACTGCAGGAATAACCATTTCTGCATTCAATAACAACTATATAATTTATGGCGTTCTTTACCAAGCGAAACAAATTAGGCTACTTATAACATGTAAGCTGTAACTTTTAGAAATCGTTGGATACACTGTAGAGTGACGCTCTCCGCTCCCCTGACAAACTGATGTAAACACAACAGCAGCTCCCTCCTCGAAAAACCGCACTAGTATCCTGGTCAGGTAATATATAGATGTATTATTACAAACTATCGTGATAGTTTTGACTTCTAAATAAATAAAAAATTAAGATACATAAATAAATTTAAAAATCTCATATCTATTTTCTGCTGTTAATACAAATAGAAAATTAAGGGAATTTTATTTAATAGTATTCTTTTTAAATCTAAGTATACTGGTATGTACACAAAACGTTAAGAAACATTAAAAAAAAAAAAACGACGAATTTGCTTTCGAAGGGGACAAGAATATAGTGCTTCATAGAACATTCTTCTAATAACAGTGGTCTCCACTTAAAAAATATTTGAGAAACGCTGGCTTACTGTACAGAGCCATGGACATGTAAATAAGTAGTAGAAAGAAAAGAGAACATTTAAAATATCTATTTTCTCATTTGTTTGAAACGTATGGATATATCTAGACGCAAAGACACAATACAAATTGTCCATGTGTGTTGTTTGTATAGTAGCTGCTTTCATAACATTGCCAGTGACGAAGTTCTGAAAATATAAAGAAATAATGACCATAGTCACTTACCTGAATAGTGTCAGAACGACACAGGCCAATTCGTGCAAGCTTCAATAAACCCATTGAATAAGGCTGCATTTCTTTGAAAACGTATGAAAATAATCTGATTGAAGCTGCTACACACACAGCAGTAGATATATTTGTTCATGTTTCTATATGCGTGTGTGCTGAAACGATAAGTACATTATTTATATTGAAATATAATACAAAACATGCTGAAACATTCTCTAGCAGGCCCGTGCTGGCCCACCGGGACACCGGGACGTGTCCCGGTGCGCCCTCCGAAACATCACAGTATAAATAAATGTACACGTTTTTAGTAAGTAAATTCTTATAGTTTTATTATTAAAGAACCCGTGAACGGTGCAGTGCGCCCTTTGCATTAGGCGCCCTTGGGAAACTACATCAAAGATGAACGATTTTATTTATTCTTCTGTATACCACAATTCTGTACAATAAATACATACAGTTACTGTTGGTAAGGAACCCGTGAAAAGTACAGTGCGCCCTTTACACAAGGCACCTTATGAAACATCACATTATAGATAAATGGTTTTAGTTATCCTCTATACCAGCTTTGTATAATAAATTCAAATAATGATTCTTAATAAAGAACCTGTGAAGGATACAAGGCGCCCTTTACGTAAGATGTCCTGCAAAATATCACATTATATATATATAAAATATCACATTTCGTATATTTTAAATTTTATTCTTCTGTATTTCAGTTTTGTATTATAAATTCATGCGGTTGCTATTGGCAGAGAACAGGTAAAGTGTATAATCACTTACAAAAATATTATAAAGTTATGTAGTTATAACACGAGACAATGTGATACATCAAGAATAGTTCGGATAGTCAAATCTACGATGCATTCATGAAATATTACATTGACAGACAAAACTAAATACATGGAAGTTTGTGGGGTCGTAATGCTGCATTTTATGGATGCGTTAAAATACCAAATATTTACTTTCGACAAAGTGGATACTTTCAAGTATCTAGGATCATTAATAACAGACCAAAACCATAATCACTAAGAAATTTAATGTCAGCTGAAAGCAGGGATTTCGTGTTATTATTCAGTTAGAAATATTTTGCTGTCGCGAATTATGTTGAAGATGTAGCTCAAAATATAAAACGATAATCTTGCCTGTTGTGCTGTATGGGCGCAAAACATGGTCACTGACTCTGAGGAAAAATCACAAACTGAAAGTATTTGATAACGAGATTCTTAAACCAATATTCGAACTCCAAGAGGAACGGGAATTGTGAATGGCGGAAACTTCATAACGAGGAAGTGCATAATTTATACGTTTACCAAACATTGTTAGGGTGATCAAATCTAGGAGATTCAAATGGGAAGGTCATTTAGCCAGAATGGAAGAAATTGGAAACACTTTCAAAGATCTAATTGGAAATCCAAATAGGAAAAAGACCATTAGGAAGACCAAGGCATAGATGGGAGGACAAGATTAAAACAATTCTCGCAGAGATTGGAATATAAAGTAGAAACTGGGTCCAGTTGGCTAAGGACAGATGTCAATGGAGTGCTTTTGTAATCAATGGAGAGCACTGAACCTCCTGTGTCCATAGGTCATAGAGCTATATCAAGTTGTTGATAATTTAAATTCTTTTTATTTGACAGAAATGTTATTACAGGAACTGAAAAGTTTTTCTCCAGTAAAGAGGATTTCTATTCGAGGTTTAAACAAATTAGGCCTAGCTATTTACGTTAATAGTAAACAAATTTGGTGGTGATTTTGATATAAAATGGCACCCATACCTTCTTTCAAAGTATATATATATATATATGTATTCCCGTTCGTATGGCGCCCTTTTAGTAGACTTGTCCACCGCCCTCATTAGTATCCCAGCATGGGCCTGTTCTCTAGGGCTATTTTCTATAATTGTATCTTTTTTTTGGTGAGGGTGGAGAGAAGATAAAAATTTCTATAGAAATTAAAATCAAATCCCCCCCCCCCCCAAGTGACTATGATTTGCTAATAAGAATACAGCAAATGTAGGCCGTTTGATATCATAATAATTCTAATAGCCCGTCACTTATAAAATGGTTTCATTCTGTTTTCTCTCTTCTCTAAATGTTTTGACTACTTTAAATAAGTATCTTTTTGATCTCCCAGGAAGAAATAAGGCATCAATCATGAACCTAAATTCAAAAATATTCTAGAATTTTACGATTGTCAGTCAGAAGATGCTTCATTGTTTTCCGTGGGAATACTAGAATAACATACTGCATCCGGCGTATCTTCTCTTTCAACCATGAATGACCAGTGGTTTGCTGAACTTGTAAAGTTGTTTTGACAACAGTCTCCTGCACCAAACCATGTACCAAGGGATTTTTTTTTTTTTTTTAAAAAAGTCTCATTTCCACACGTGCACATATGCCGTTTTTATAGCATTCATTTTGAACGTCGTTCGTAGCCAAGCGAGTTCTTGGCTTGTGGGCGCATCGTGTGTTGACCTGCAACTAGACGTCGGTTGTCGTCGAAATAAAATAAAAGAAAACGCAAGAAAGAATCCTGTGGATGCCAACTGCCCTGAATAATGCGGTTGTTTTCTACATTATTGATTGAGCTATTCTCCCCTTCGCATAAACATTGCATCAACCCCCTCTTCGTTGTATTTCCATCTCGTCACGTGAGACAGTGCACGTACGGAACACTACTACGCTAGAGTGAGATTTTTACTTTTATTTAGAAAAGCAGAAAACACATGGAAAAAGTACCAACCAAACGAGCAGAATTCGGATTACTTCCAAGTCTGTATTAGTGTATTGACTTCTGGCAAGTTATATAGGTTTTTTCTCTATAAATGTTTGTAAACATGACATCAGAAATGAACACAGAATACGTTTCCGCAGTATGTGATTAAAATTAACACATTCGTGCCAATTTTGTATTATTACTTTATAATTTTTCACTAACTTATAATATTTACATTCATAATACAATAATTATCCTTTTTATTTCTTTCGTTGATGTAGGATGTCCGCATAAATTTCAAATATGGAATGTGGTGTCGAATATATAGGATAAGTAATCATAACTAAATATGATTGTCAATCACTAATCATGAATACTTCACTTCCACGGAGTAGGTAATTATTTTGGGAGAGAGTTTAGTGGGACATTAATCGTTACTTTTATGTTATAAAACATTTTAATTTGAGTACATATATCGCATTCAAGTCAGTTATAGTATGAGGGATCATTTTTTTCTCGAAATACATGTTTGAACAAGAAAATGTAATAGGAATTACCCGTGCGTGTTGTCTTTGATATTTAATATTTGTCGTAAATAGTTGAAATCGGAATTGTAAATCAACAGTCCACACATTTTCACTCATATTTGAACAAAGTGTGTACTTAACTATAAAATGGTTTCATTCTGTTTTCTCTCTTCTCTAAATGTTTTGACTACTTTAAATAAGTATCTTTTCGATCTCCCAGGAAGAAATAAGGCATCAATCCCTTTGAAACCCAATATCCATTTCAACGAACATGTAATTTATTCCGTTACTTCTCATGCCTACAAATGTTTTAGTTAAGAACAACGTACTTTAGAAACCAGATGTTACAGTTCATAGAATAACTTGGCGACACTATAGTGAACTATGAGGCTCTTCAAATGAAGTAGAATGCTGCCGTGAAAAACCGTGGGAAACATGAATTGAAGTTTTCCTTATTTATTGTGTTCTTTATACAGATTGTGTAATCATTTTGGTTGTTTTACACTGTTAAATAATCAAACATAAGCATCCTGTAAAAGTTTGCTACAAATAGTATGATAATACGGCATACGTATCTATTGAAAAACTTTGTCTACTTGGAATACTAGTAGAGGGCATATCAAATATAATAGAAAGCTTTCACAATGTACTTACCAAAACTATTCTTGAATGGATTTAGAAACATAGCACTAATATAGGGTGTATATACACTGAACTCAGTTAAAGCAATTCGTTGTTTATTTTTAAACAATCACTTGTTGTATGACAGTTTAAGAAATACTTATTACAATTTTTCTAATATTTCAAATACAACAAAAACACTATCTGAGGCATTTATTTAGAAAAACAATACATCACGATATATTTTGGGACGTTTCCGAAAGACATAGAAAGACGCATGTCTGACATTACATTTTTATAGGAAGAGAATGACCTTTCTACGTCACATAATGTCACTGGGGAGTATTTCATGAAGTGAATTTTCTCGAGGGAAATATCATGCAGATTTTCTGTAACTTCTCTACTCAGGATTTTACACACACTGAGAAATGTGACGAGCCCAGGGTTCCTTTCCAGCACCCTCTGGAACTTAGCGGCAACATTCACACCAGATTCTCTTCGGACAACATCTAACATCTTTTTCGCATCCTTCAGGACACTCAGGGATTCTTGAAGCAAGAGTCCAGAAGTTTCCAATTTCTTGATGCTCTCCGGAAGCCAACAAAAATTGCTTGTAATGTAGGCAAGCAAAGAAGACATCTTGGGATCAGAAAACGCAGCTTGCGCTTCACGCTCGGAAATTGCACTGTCGGCGGGAAGAGAGTCTACAACGGATTTGACGCCCTCAAAATGTTCGTTGTAAAATGTCACTGCTTCTAGCCAAGTACCCCATCTTGTTAACACCAGCTCGGGAGGGAGAGGTACATTTGACAGACGTTCCTTGAAACAGTGGATCTTTGGGGAGCTTTCAAAAACACCTTTTTTCCACTGAAAATAAGTTTATTCACGCCAGGGAAGTTGCTTCTTACTTAATTTGCGACACGTTGAAGTGCATGTGCAGCACAAGTGAAGTGAACTAAGTTGGGGTAGAAAACTTTGAGTGCGTTACCTGCCTTTAACATGTACACTGTAGAGTCAGTGTACAAAACAAGAACTTTCTCCTCTTCAATACCACGAGGCCACAGTACTTTCAGGCCATCATTTACGAACCTTGCCACGGAAGAATGATTGACACAACCAAGTTCCTTGCAATATGTCAAGTAGGATTTAGAGGGGGAGTTGGGATCTAGCTTGTCAACTATTAAATTCCCTACAGTGTCCCAAACTATCAGTGGTTTCGTCCGCAGCCACCCATATATAGGAATCACCGATCTGAGCGCAAATTGCTTCGACACTTTTGTTATATTAAGTATCGAGGTAGTTTTTCCGCAGTGTAGATTCGTCCGACATTTCCGCTTGCAATACTTTTTCAAGAAATCCCGGTATTCTGGCACTTGAAGTTGGTTCCAAGGAATGTTTGCAGCTATTATTGCACCACATATGTCTGCGAAAAACTCATTCTCCGATGAAGACGATCCCTGTCACATCTGCATCAAAAGAAATTGTTTTTGAGAAGATTCCCGTTTCTTTCTCGTGTGAAGCGCGGTTCGTATATGTTGTTCCAATTGCGATTTCATGGAGCAACTTATCGTTTTGTCACATACTGTACAAATCACCATCTTACAATTGGCTGACAAGCGTCATCTACAGTAACCCACGATTTTAACTTAGATACTAGCTAAGATACAACTGGTGCCATGACGAAATATCAATACACACACACACACACACACACACACACACAATCCACGATAAGCACGTCCACAAGACAACGTCTGTTCGTATGAAGAAATTTCCCACAATACGGCTACTTTTGTGTCACACAGCACGGAGGGATGAAATTGGCAGGGTGACTTTCCTTGAAAGAGTAACAGAATGAACTCTCAAGTAGTAAAATCTTCAATGCCAGACATCTAAAATTAAGTTAGACCTTCTGCTCCTCCCCCTCCTAAAGCTTGGAATGTAGTGCAGGACAGGGCAGGCAAATTTCTCGAAAATTCCAGTAACAATTCTGCAAGTTGTTTTGTATTCCTTATAACATGCACAAGTAGAGAATGATCAGGAATTACAAGAAACTGCTAAAATATTTTATATAATATGAAATGCCTGAAAATATGTAATATTTTGTAAAATATGTAAAGTAAAATCTAGGTATAATGAGCTTGTTTACGTGATTCGTAAAGATTTGATTTTTTTCGGAATTACATGCAAGGAGGAAAAAATATGTAATTACATATAATTCAGGCTCTAGTAATGACCATGCTTGGCCTTTTTGGAAAGAACTACAAAATTTACATCTATATGTCATTTCTTTCCCATCAGAGGACACAGCTATATGGCTCCTGATCGTATATTTGTTGGGGTTGAAAAGGAGTACAGAAGAAAGGAAGTAATTTTGTCGCCCAGTGAATACTACCGAATCCTGATATCCCATGGAGTTGTGAAAGTTCTCAACATGGACTGGCAAATCAAAACACTGAAGGAGACTTCTCAGAAGATTTTGTATGTAACATTAACATTTCACATAGGCATACAACGTGTCATATCGTACAGAAAGTCTTCTACAGAAGTATGTACTTTTTCTGTAAGTGTGGCGAACGCTTACACTGGGTTACTTGTGAAGGTTTCTATTTTCAAATCTGGAATTAAAACATGCCACAAAGAAATGCTGAGGTTATCATGCCTACAGATGATGAACATGGTGTCCAGTGAGAAGAAGGACGTAATGAAACTCATGCACTTTTTTGAAATACCACAAGAAGCAAAAGGATTTTATGAAGATGTTCTCAGAGACTAATAACTACAACGCAAATGTATATTTCATTACTTACTTCTGTAATCACTTTGTATTCTCACATTTTCGTTTTCCTCTGTGAATTTTTCATAATGTATATTATTTTTTCACTCATGTAACAATGAAGATGTAACCCATTACACTAACTCAATGAAACAAAATAGTAAAAAAAAAAAAAAAACTAAATAAGGAATACATCATGACGAAATAAAAATAAAATCACAACAGTAATAAAAACAATAATACCAGCAGTAAATTCAGGTTCAGTCACATTTCTTTGTTTCCTGTCCATGTTCTCTATCGAGTTTTGGAAAAAAACTGCATTTTTTAAGTAGCCAATTCTATGACAAACATTTGTATCCTCTAGGAGATTCACACTGTCTGAACTTGTCCCAGGATAATAACTAATGTTACATACAATTATGTTTCTATAATGAAAAGTTATGTACAATCAGGGCCGGATTTAGAGGGGTGCATCCCCTTCGTTGTAAATATACACTATCTAAAATGAGAAGCTAGGAGTGAAAATAGCAACATTTTCCGAAACTTTCTGCTGTCATGTTTCCGTTTGGTGCTTAAAAGAAAGCAGAGTTTTGCAAAAGGAATAGTTTAAGTCGATTTTCTGAAGGTCGAAGGAAAAGGTTTCACCAACAAAGCAATATGACATTTGTCAAGTACGTAGGAAAACAGAAGCCAGGAGGAGAGAAGAACATTTTTTCCTGCATAACACTTGCGACCCTCTTTAAAATATCCTCCCCTCCGTTCTGTGTATCAGCGTCGTCAGGTGTAAAGAATATTACATGTTACTTTGAAGAGTTTCAATGAGACTGGTTATTTTGGTAGTTATGGTGCACACCCCTCAGAAAATCCTGAATCCGACCCTGTATACAATAATAACAAAACTGCAATTCCTGTAAAAATGACGTTTTGTGCTCCATCGAGTTTTGAAAACTTGCCTCTATTATCGATGTAACTTGCCTCCAGATCCAATACTGAATGTATTTTTAGAAAAGACAGTAAGGTTGTGGTGTAGTTTTAGTTTTTACTAGCATTAATTACCCGCTTCGCTGGGTTAAATTAAGAAACAATAGTGATATGTTTCGTTAGTCAGTCACTTTTTACTATTACTAAAGCGCTCCTTGATATTGGTCAGTTTCGATGATTTTTATATATCCCCTCTCCTCCCCATGCTGCTAGCCACGGCATCAGAAGTGTCACTGTTCATCTCAGCGACCTCAAAAACGATAGACTCGACACTAATATATCGGACATTTTCGATCATTTGTAAATGTTTTTCTCCTCCTTTAAGTTACATCGTCAAAGTGATGTGACAAAAATCATCTCATGTTCGAACTTCATCTACCTTGAAAATTAGATCGAGATCGGTCAGGTGGTTCAAGAGTGAAGTCACATAGACAGTCACTTTTATTTTTATTCTTTTTACTTATCTCTTCCCCTCCCCCTTCCCTAGGTTACACAGTAAAAGTGAAAAAACGAAAACAGCCCAGGCTCGAACTTATCTACGTTGAAAGTTTGATCAAGATAGGTCTGGTGGTTCAAGAGTTATTGTTTTATTTATTTTTATAGATTTTTCCCCTCCCCTCTCCCTCCCCTTAGTTCTACAGTTAAAGTGATATGATAAAAACCAACCACCCCAGGTCCGAACCTCATCTATCTTGAATTTTTTTAAAAGATCGGTCGGGTGGTTTAAGAGTGATAAATTCACAAAGACAGTCACTTTTATTTTTACTTTTTCTAACATATATCTCCCCTTCCCCCTCCGCTTCGTTGCATTGTAAAAGTGAAATGACACAAACATTCCAAGCCCGAACCTTATCTATGTTGAAAGTTTGATCAAGATCGGTCGGGGGTTCAAAAGTTATTAAGTTTTATTTATTTTTATAGATTTCCCCTTCTCTCCTAAGATCTACTCTCAAAAGGAAATGATGAAAAACTTCCCAGGTTTGAACTTCATATATGTTGAAAATTTGATTGAAATCGATCGGGTGGTTCAAAAGTAATTA
The DNA here is from genome assembly GCF_964235325.1 of Thermobia domestica. NCBI lineage: Eukaryota > Metazoa > Arthropoda > Insecta > Zygentoma > Lepismatidae > Thermobia > Thermobia domestica. Next base: position 33,703 of record NW_027656547.1, read on the forward strand.
ATTCACGAACATAATCACTTTTATTTTATATTTATTGATTTTTGCATATCTCCCTCTCCACCCCCTCCCCTACGTTACTCCGTCAAAGTGAAATGACAAAAATCATCCCAGTTTCGAACCTTATCTACATTGGAAATTTGATCAAGATCGGTAGAGTGGTTCAAGAGTTATTAAGTTTTATTTATTTTTTTCTATGGCCTCCTCCTCCCCTCCCGTAAGTTGTACCGTCAAAGTAAATAGCTAAAAATACTCCCAGGCCAGAATCGCATCTACGTTGAAAATTTGATCTAGATCGGTCGGGTGGTCCAAGAGATTAAGAGTTACAAACATAGTCACTTTCAATTTTATAATATAGATTGATCTAGAAGATGTTTTGGCTGGAAAATTTTGATGGGAGGTCCAGAGAAGACGGGTTGGAATGGAAGGATTGGAGATTCAACTGAGACTCGAGTTTAAGTAAACAATAAAGAAGAAAAAATGAAATGATATCTTTAAGTTTTACGTCTCATGTTTATACCGGCTAGGCTAAAGGAGATGGTGATGATGAGAAATGAATGACATGGTGGAATGAAGAAAGTGGGAGGAAACGGGAGAATCCCAAGGAAAACCACATACGCGGTGTTTGTCCACCACAAAGCTCACTTGGCGCAAGTTGAGATGGAAGCAGGGACCCCATGCACCAAAGGTAAACGCTCTAACACTAAGCCACCGCGGCCCATAAATAATAAAGAGTTAGAATAAAGGAAATAATGACTGAGGAAAGTGTAATTAAATGGGGAGCTGACAGGTACGTTGACTGTCACCAGCGTTCTTTAATATATACGTTTGAATGAAATAGTGAAGAGGGTCTACAGAGGAAAATTATATTTCCGTAGCAAGTAGAGGAATTAGATGCATACGGTTTCAGAATCTGGAACGAAAATTAACATGATGTAGAAAACATGAGAAAAAGTTGTAAGAAATATGAGATAAAAATACAAAAATTCAAATGTTAAACAGAGAAAAAACAATGGTGATCGAAGCGGAGTGGTTTGTATTAATTTTAACATTAAAAGGGAGAAAAACAGGACTAGTGATTAGTTTCCAATACCAGATAGAAAAAACATAAATTGCGAACAATAAATAGAAGCAAGTGTAGGAATAGGAAAAGAAGTTTTTGGGAACAAAGGCCAGTATTTGGTCTTTGAACAAACACGGCACAGAAGTGACAAAGACGACGAAAAAGATTGAAAAGTTTTGAAATTCGAGAGTAGAGAAGAATTACGTGAACGTGAAAAATGAGAATGGAGATAGAAAGAGAAGAGAATAGACACCAACAAATAGAAATAGAAAGGCAAGATCGAGAAGTTTGTTAAATCATAGTTGAGAAGAAATTTCATTCTGAGGGACGCGCTAGAAAGGACGTTGGTTAAAAATCCAAGTATAGGAAGACAATGATTGCAGTTGATAGATATAATTAGAAAGGAAATCCAAACAGTAAGATGCGGATATTGAAAGGAATCGTTGTATATGAAAACTTGTGATTTTGCGTGGCAGGTAACCAGCCAAACTACCACAATATTTATGGTAATAGTGTGTGCAGCTGGTTGTCTCATTTGGTTGTAGAGTAAAAGGCTGTATTTTCGATTTTCGATTTTACAAGAAAGTTAATATTATCTGAATTTGATGTGATATTCTAAATACGTGTTTATTTGATATTAAGAAAAGACGGTGGTGTATATGAGTATACCCAGGCCAGGCAGTGCCAGGCTGTTGAATCACGAAAGGTGAGTCACTGCAGATCGAACAAGCTTCTCGTGGGTTCATTGACGATGGCGACAACACCCTTGCGTTGCATTTATCCTTGCTATCAATGGTTTTCCCCTTCTGATTGATCTTGCGTTGTTTGTTATTCTATAACCCCCTTTGCTTATGTTTCTCCACCCACTGATCATTCGTCATTGTTATTTCTACGTATGTACTGTGTGGATCTAATTATATTATTACCTTCAAGCAAATAAAATTAAAAAAGTCCTCAAAGAAAAAATCAAACTTATTACAACCAAATATGTTGCGGGGAAAACCGGTGAAAGCTTACGTACAAGTTGTTGGATCAATATTTTACCTACGCATGACTAATCACGTAATTTTCAAATAAACATATTGTATAATGCGTTATTATATGCAATATTTCTGTTATACCATTTGTTTATTTATTTTGAAACAGGCCTATTAGCATGTTCTTTTCTGTTTGCAAAATTATGTCACAACACAAGGCAGTAATAATAAAACTATATGATTAATCTGGCATACATTATCATTATCATTATCATAGATATTCTGCCATTATTGGCAGGTTATTGCCAGATCTAAGAAATTTTCATACTCCACATCTTCCGCTAACATCATAATCTTTATGTACATTTTTCCGTTTTGACATCGTCTATCAATTGTATCTTCCTTCGCTCCTCCCTCTCTTTCCAGAAACCATATCCTCTAGCATGTCCCTCATCATACAGTTTCTTCTGAGCCAATGTCCAAAGCAGTTTTTCTTTCCCTTCTCAGTAACATCTGAAATTATTCTTTCCTCCTTCACCATTTCTAACACTCTCTCATTCGTTTTGCGCTCGACTCAACTAATTTTCTCTATTCATCTCCACACCCACATTTTGAAAGCTTTCAGTTGTTTTTTTTATCATTTTTGCGTAATGTTCACGTTTCTGTCCCATACAGTACAATACTCCACACAAAGCATTTTATGAGTCTTTTTCTCAACTCTTTATTCAAGGTCCCACAAAGAAGTATTTTCTTTCTCTTAAAGACTTCTTTCGCCATTCCTTCCTTGCTTTTATTTCACATTCACACTTAATATCATCACTAATAATACTACTACCCAGGTATCGAATACCAGTCACTTGTTCTATTTTCTTCCCTCTTATTTCTGTATTTGACACCGACCATTTCGTTCTAATCATCATGACTTTTGTGTTTCTAACACTTATTTTCATCCCATATTCTTCACAGTCCTTCCTCACGTTTTCTAACATCTTATTGATTTTCTTTTCCAGATTCTACCACAAGTGCCATATCATCTGCAAACTGTATACATCTAATCATTCTACTTCCTACAGAAATTATGTCTTCAATATGTAGGCTCTTCTAGATAGATATTATAAATAATGTAAGGAATAGACAACATTCCTATCGAACTCCCTTTTCAAATGCATTCTTCTCTGTCATTTCTCCTATTTTAACACTTGCCTGTTGGTTCATATATAAGTTTCTTATGAGTCTTCGATCTTTCCATTCCAACCCAACCTTCTTTAGAACTTCCCAAAACAAGTCCCAATTCACGCTATCAAAAGCCTTTTCTAGATCAATATATACAAGGGTGAATCAAAAAGTAAAGTGAATTGTTGATTTACAGAAAAGCGTACAGAGATACGTCGATGAAGCTTTACTATGTTTGAAGTATGGTATCACACTATTATTCGAAGAAGAAACCGTAGTTGTCTAAACATTTATTCCAACGTGGCACCAAATCATCCATGCCCTGTTCAAAGAAATGTTGTTCCAGATTTCCTAACCAGGTACGTGTAGTCTGTTGTGCCTCTGTCAGTGTCTGGAAACGCTGCCCACGGAGATGTTGCTTCAAGGGGCCGAACAAATGGTAATCCGACGGGGCTAAATCAGAGCTATACGGAGGCTGATTGAGAATTTCCCACTTGAACCCGCGGAGGTGTGTACGGGTCCGTTCGGCTGTATGTGGTCGTGCGTTATCATGGAGTAACAACACGCCCTCTCGGAGTGCGTTCCGCCGTTTCTGCCGTATGGCTGCTTTCAGCCTGTCCAGGGTTTGGCAGTAGGTGTCTGCATCAATGGTCGTACCCTTTTCCAGAAATTCAACATGAATAACACCGAGACGGTCCCAAAAGACAGTAGCCATTGTTTTCTGGGCAGATGCTATTGTCTTGCATTTCTTGGCCTGTGGTGACGATGGATGTTTCCATGTCATGCTCTGACGTTTGGATTCAGGTGTCCATAGAGGTATCGGAGTTTCATCGCCCGTTATGATGCGATGAAGGAATGAATTTCCTTCGTCGGCATAGCGTGCGAGGTGGCTCAGGGAAATGCCCATTCGCTGGTTTCTGTGTTCGTTACTCAGAAGCTTGGGTACCCAGCGCACACACACTTTTGTGAAGCCCAGTTGGTCATGGACGATACCGCTTACGGAATCATAAGAGATATTCAATTCATTGGCAATGTCCTGCAACCGCACTCTTCTGTCTTCACGAATCATGCCATCGCCGACAGCCACATTCGTGTCGGTGATGGACGTTGATGGTCTGCCACTTCTGCCATCATCTGTGACAGTACTCCTACCACTTGCAAATGCGTTACACCACACGTACACTTGTTTCAGCGACATAACACTATCTCCGTAGACCTGCACCAATTCTCGATGAATATCACATGGTTTTGTTCCCTTGGCCCAGAAAAAACGAATGACACCGCGCACTTCCTCCTTGGTGTAATGTTCCGGTCGTTGCCCCATCTTTGAGTTGCTCTCAGCAACAGACGGGTGGACATAGAATGTTGTACAAGCCGTCTCACTTCTATTACCAGATTACCTGTAACATGGAAAAGAATTAATTAGCTACACACAATACTATGGGTTTGACAGGCAATTTCACCTTACTTTTTGATTTATCCTTGTACATCATGCACTTCTCGGTTTTCTATAAAATTTTTCACCAATCATCTTAATAATCCAATTCTATCTCTTGTGCCCTTAGCTCTCCAGAACCCGAACTGTTCCTCCTCAATGTTTTCATTTGTTCTTCCACACAACCTTCTGTTCAATATTCGAAGCTTTTTTTTTTTTTTTTTTTTTTTTTTTTTTTTTTTTTTTGCTGCATGCAATATGAAACTAATCTAATAGTTCCGTCACATCTCTCTGGGTTCGATTTCTCAGTCATCGGTATCATGTATCGAGATCGTCTTCAGGAAGATTTTGGCCACTCTCCTTTTTCATATGTTGCATTGCAGAGTCTGAACAATTATTTCTTGCCCTTGTTTCTCATATTCTTAATGAATTTAATTGATATATTATATATATCCCTGTTGCCTTTCCATTCCTAATCTCGTATATAGCTTTCTCAAGCTCATTCCGAAGATTACTAAACTTGTTTCCTCGGATGTTCCATTGATTGTACATTTTCTCATATTTCCCAACTCTTTCTACTTCTTCTATGTCCTCGCATTGTCTTTTGTAAAACTCTTTCCTTTCTCTGTCCGTTTCCCTTCGTAACTAGTTAGTTAACTTTCTGTACATATTTCTGCCCTCTTCTGTATCAACCCGTTTCCACGTCTTTCTTTCGTAATTTTCTGCAACTTCTGTTATGTAATTCATGTTTCTTAGACGTTTTATGTTCGTGGTAACTTCCTACTTCTTCTGCAGCCTACTGTACGGAAAGTTTAATATACTCCCAATGTCTATTACTACCAGCACCTATCCTTTAATCGCTTAAGTATTTTTCTTCGAATATTTCAACGAAAAGATTTCTTATTTCCTCGTTTTTCAACTTTTCAGTATTCAACATCTTGTTTCCTTCTTTTCTTCTGTCTACATTTACCAGTTCCATATCCACTTCGGCCAGCACAAGCTTATGACCAGAGAAACTGTCAGCTCCGGAGAGGGTTTTCGTGTTGTTAAAGCTATTCCGATACCTGTCATGAATTATAACATAGTCTATCAAGTACCTTCGAACGTCTATTGAGGATTTCCAGCTATATATTCTTCTTTTGTGCTGATTGAACCCAGTATTCCCAATTACTAGTAACTTTTATCTACAGAAATTGACCAGTTTCTCTCCCCTTTCATTTCTTTCGCCTAAACCATATTTGCCTACGACACTATCTTCCTGTTTTTCCCCGACAACTGCATTACAATTACGCATGCGCCCCTCTTCTCCCTGTCTATCGTTTCTTCTATTTTTTCACAACTTTCCTCTACTTCTTCAGTTATATGAGAAGTCGTTGGTGCGTATGTCTGTATCGCCACTAGACTCTTCGCTTTTCCTTTAAGTCTTAACATCATAACTCTATCATCAACAAATTCTACTTTCATTGCCTTCTCTTTTAAGTGCTCAGCAAGAATCATTCCTACACTATTATGATTGCCATTTTCATTACCTGAGTAACACATTCTATATACTTCGCTATTCAACACCCCATTACCTTCCTACCTAACTTCACAAACTCCTGTCAAATCTAAATTACTTTGTTTCATTTCTTCTTTAAGATTTTTTATTTCCCTCCCAGTAACATAGTACGTAGGTTCCTATCCTAACATTTTGCTCTTGCTTGTCTTTCTTTCTCTATATATCGTCTCCACATTGTTACTTTCTCTGTCCAATAGTCCTCCCCAAGACATTCCCCTCTCGGAGATCCAAATACGGGATATTTTGCCTCCAGAACTATATTTTGACCTGCGAAAGACCACTGTACACAAGTTCTCTTTTTACTGTCAGTAAACAAGGTAAAAATAGATTGGTGGTTTGGCATTGTCTTCTACCCTGAAGTATCTCAGCATTAAAGCCACTCTGACCACGCTTGGGTCTAATGTCCAAATTGCCGTACCAATTACTATGATTTCTGCCAACTTGGTTACTGGAGAATTGCAGCCTTCTCCCAGAACATTCTTCGTCTGGCTACTCCATTTTAAAAAAAATCGGTAGAAGTGATTCTTCTGGTAGTGCACTAACACCGATATAGATCTAAATTTCACTGTAGTATGCAATTCTCCCCACCCGACACATAAGTGTCTTCGTAAAGTTAGTGTTTATAGGGAAGGAGTGGTGTTTATATTATAAATGCATTATAATATACAAATAATTCACATGTATATAGGATAGGTGTAAAACTGGCTGTCTCAAGAAGTCCATTTCGAGATTCCTGATCTTTTTCTTTTATAGAAAATACTGTAGGTCTAGAGGAAGGTTGTATCTCAACATAATCTACTACGTAACGTGAATGTTTTTGGTACATTTGTTCTTGCTCCTGGAACACAATAGGAAACATAGGTGCTGTTGGAGACTTAAGACTATAAGAGAGGGTGGTTCAATTTTGGCATGTTATAGTTTGTATAAGGAAGTTAATAAGGAATTTTATTTTTTAATTAGAATTTCAATTTTGGCTTAAGTCTATTTTCTTAGATATAAAATATTGTAAAAATTTAGACTTGAATACCTGAATTTGATGGATGTCTATAGGATTGTTTTTCTGGACAGTGGGATGCAATATTACCTAGGTTACTCACGAGACGAAACGAGGCATAAGTTTCATGACGAGATACAAGATGAGACAGGGCTCTTCCAATAGATACCCAATAGACACTTTTTCAATGAAACACCACTTTCACACGTTTTCGAGACGAGAGATCCTTAACTTTGCTTTGATAGGTAGCCCTGAATATTACCATGGAACGGATATTATTTCAGCACTGCAATGTCTATAATCACATTTGTTTAGCCCAATTTAAGGGGGATTTCACTAATTATAGGATGTTTTGCTGTAATAAGAGAGTGTGTGAATAGGATAATATTTCGTGTTATATTCAAATCATTAACAGAAAGTAGTTTATGGAAGTTAAATAAACCGAAGCGAAACTGTAGAAGTTCAAGGTTGGATTTCTGAGGGACTATTGAGTGTATTATAAGGTAACTGCAAGTGTATACGCCAGTCCCACTAAATACGCCAAGTGTTCAGTGCTGGGACGTTTTCGACAAAATCCGCTAGAATGTGCCTCCAGTATGTGCCACGGCCTTAGAAGTCCGATTTGATAAATAGTCCGGGAGACAGCACTAAGACCACCAGGCCGTACAGTGTTGTTTGCTTCGGGAAGGTTCCGTGGAAGTATATTATTTCAATAGAGGGAAGAATCCGTTATTAGTACCGTGCTAACTCAGAACATTGCCGATTGTTTACAGCAATGTACACCTTACTTTGTCTCCGTCTAGGAACACTTTGTTTTGCATATGTAACGTCAGTATTTGTGATTCCATGGTTACTAAATCAATATCAAACATGATGCAGCGAAATACCTCAGAGCTTGGCGTAGTTTGCCGCACGTATGGCGAAGTAGGGGATATGCACGCAGTGAGTGCCGCAAGCTCGATGGGTAAAAATAAGCCGCTGATTCTTATAAACAAACGGGTTCGAGCTGTATTTAGGACATATATATATATATATATATATATATATATATATATATATATATATATATATATATATATATATATATATATATATATATACATATATATATATATGACCAGTTATTGTTACACGTTGACAGGAAAAGTGCAAAGCATTATAGATGACACTGAGTTTACGTCTATTGAAGATTTCTATTAATCGCTGTTTATAATTTCTTTGCTTTCACACAATGGCTCCAACCAAAAATAGTTCCTCCCGTCAAGTCAGGAGTCAGACTTCTCTTGAGGCAGCCCTCAAAGCCATTCTGGAAAAAAACATTATCAACAAAAAGGGTGTCGATCACCTACGGTATTCCCAGACGCACCCTGCGTAACTATATAAGTAAGAACAAACTAATTAAATCAAGACTTGGTCGTAGTCCTGTGCTGACAACTGAAGAGGAAAAGGAACAGGTAGCTCGCATTTTGAAAAAAAAAAACTGTCATCAGTAGGCTCTTCATTAACTCGAAAAAGTGTTACGATGAATATCTATCGTTACTGTAAAGTCAGAGCGAAAAAAAAAAAAAAACACCATTCTCGCGAACTAACAAAGTTGCAGGTTGATACTGGTTCGAAGCACTCATGGAGAGAAACAGGTATGTGTTGATAAGAAAGTGACAATTTAAATTCTGCACTTGCCCAGAAACTAAATTTATTTATTGTCACGGACCATTTCACAAAATTTCGTGAGATCATGATCAACTTAGGTGTTATGGACACGCCTAGCGTACTTAGAATATGGATGAGAAAGGAAACAGGTTGTGCCTCCATAAGGAGCTAAAAGTTTTCGCTTTAACCGGTGCTCGAAGAGTGCATCTAATTGCTGAAGAACACGGAGAAAACATGATTATTGTGGCATGTGAAATGCTCTCGGAAACGCTATTCCCCCAATGATCTTCTACAAGGGAAAATGGATAATACCAGAATGATTTAATCTTCCTCCAGAAACATGACAAATGACGAAACAAGGTAGTATAACTGTCTCTGTTTTTAAAGACTGGCTAAATCATTTCGTCTTTCAGAACCCCAGGACCTTGTCTTTTAATTTTTGATGGTGCCACTAGCCACCTGGATTACTCAATTGTCATTGAAGCAGAACTTTTAAGCATCTCGTTGTACTGCTTACCTAGCAACATCACTCACGAATTACAGCTTATGGATAGAGCAGTGTTTGGACCATACGAGGCATACTCGGACCAGGAAGTGTTTACATTTTTTGACCAAACGCAAGAGCATAAAATCACGAAATCCCTCTTTGGCAAAATATTCACAGCTTGTTGCGATAAAGCAATGTTAGCGAAGAACATCAGAGCAGGTTTCGCCGAAACTGGTATTTTCCCCTACCATCCTGATGCCACCCCCGATGAAGTATTTGCCCCCAGCATGATCTCCGAGCGTGCCGAACACATAGCCATGGAGATTGAAGTGCCACTAAGAAAGGAAGATCCTGTACCCGTTACCTAACGTAGCAGAACCCCAGCCTGGCTGTTCTGGAATCTCACGAACAGCTGTCGTAGCCAGTGCAGTGGAACGGATGTCTGACACTACCGATGAGGACTAGATGATGCGCAAATCCTGGACGAGATTATTGTTGAAGTTGTCCCTGCAGAAAGTCTACTATCATCACATGAAAAATCCGATCCATCTCTTGGCCATGACCCTGACGAAAGCTTCACTTCAATGCTCGTGACTCCGTACGAATCCCAAGCGCCGTGTACTGAACAGCCTAATTCTTTCACACTTAATATTCGTTCAAGACAATGAAAACAAATGTGACAACGTAGTGAAGAAGAAAGTCATCAAAAAGGATTTACGATAAGACTTGAAGCAACTGAGTGTCGAGACGAAGAAAGGAAGGAAACAAAGGTAATTGCAGAGAAATGGAAAAGAAGCGAAGAAGCCTGTTACTGATGTGTATGGTTCATCAAGATCAGTGGGAAAAGGAGAGTGGTACTGTTTTATGTGTGACCGCGATGTTGTTCTGGACATGCAAGCTGTAGGAAATATATTCACGAGGAATGTGTAGGACTGACTGCAAAGACAAAAATGTTTTCATTTTTCCCGCATGTTCCATGTAATATCGATGTAGATTTTTAGTCACACTACAGTGACACTGTTTATTTATCTTCTTAGGGACTTTCACTTTGGATCTTCATTTCAACTTTGGAGATTATTGATTTTAGATTTCATGTTGCACTTTCGTTATTCTATATTTTTGCTTCAGCCATGTTTTGTAGTAATATTTGAGTTTGTATAATACAGACGATGTAAGGTGTTGCAACATTTATTACAGGTTTCTAATAGTATCCTAGACTTGGCGAAATTACCTGCACGTGTTGGTAAATATTCCACTTTGTAACATTTTTGTCTTTTACCTTGGGCCCAAAACAGAAGTGAGTGGTATCATTGTCTCATTTTTTCTACACGCGGAAAAGCCTACTCTGCAACTCACATGTGTTGTTCTTTTCTGTTACATAAAAATAAACGCCGTAAACAATCCAATACCCTTAACGTGTTTTATATATATATATATATATATATATATATATATATATATATATATATACTATGTGATCAAAAGTATCCGGACATCTAGCTGAAAATAACTTACAAGTTCGTGATGCCCTCCAGCGGTACTGTTTTAATTCAATATGGTGTTGGCCCACCTTTAGCCTTGATGACAGCTTCCACTCTCGCAGGCATACTTTCAATCAGGTGCTGGAAGGTTTCTTGCGGAGTGCTGAACTGAGGGGAGGTATCGTTGTAGGTCGGTGAGGCCTGGCACGGAGTCGGCGTTCCAAAACATTCCAAAGGTGTTCTATAGAATTCAAATCAGGACTCTGTGCAGGCCAGTCCATTACAGGGATGTTATGGTCGTGTAATCACTCCCCCACAGGCCGTGCAGTATGAACAGGTGCTCAATCATGTTGAAAGATTCAATCGCCATCCCCGAATTGCTCTTCAACAGTGGGAAATAAGAAGGTGCTTAAAACATCAATGTAGGCCTACACTGGGAGAGAGTCAAGCAAAACAACAAGGGGTGCAAGCCCCCTCCAAGAAAAACACGACCACACCATAACATCACCATCTCCGAATTTTACTGTTGGCACTACACACGCTGACACGACGTTCACTGGGCATTCGCCATACCCACACCCTGCCATCGGATCGCCACATTGTGTACCGTAATTCGTCACTCCATGCAACGTTTTTCTATTATTCAATCGTCCAATGTTTACGCTCCTTACACCAAGTGAGGCGTCGTTTGGCATTTACCTGCGTGATGTGTGGCTTATGAGCAGCCGCTCGACCATGAAATCCAAGTTTTCTCACCTCACGCCTAACTGTCATAGTACTTGGAGTGGATCCTGATGCAGTTTGGAATTCCTGTGTGATGGTCTGGATAGATGTCTGCCTATTACACTTTACGACCCTCTTCAACTGTCGGCGGTCTCTGTCAGTCAACAGACGAGGTCAGCCTGTACGCTTTTGTGCTGTACGTGTCCCTTCACGTTTCCACTTCACTATCACATCAGACACAATGGATCTAGGGATGTTTAGGAGTGTGGAAATCTCGCGTATAGACTTCTGACGCAAGTGACACCCAATCATCTGACCACATTCGAAGTCCATGAGTTCCTCGGAGCGCCCCATTCGGCTTTCTCACGATGTCTAATGACTACTGAGGTCGGTGATAATGAGTACCTGGCAGTAGGTGGCAGCACAATGTACCTAATATGAAAAAACGTATGTTTTGGGGGGTGTCCGGAAACTTTTGATCACATAGTATATATATATCACATGTTATATATATATCTATATCTATATATATATATATATATATATATATATATATATATATATATATATATATATATATATATATATATATAATAGACACGTAATATAAATAATGGGTTATGATTTTCTCTTAAATTAACAATGTTCCCTGTTTTTCAAATTCTAACAAAAAAGCTCTAAAGATTTGTTCTGAAATTGAAGTAATTTAATTTATTTGAAGTTATGGTCGATTTTGTTGAATGATTCGCTAAAGTCGCTGTAAAGAGCGATTACTTGTTCATCCACATCGATATATGTGGCTGAGCTGCATGAGCATTCAATTAAATCATTTATCGTTGATTTTTTTTTTTTAGAAAAAAAATAGTTTGATGTGGGCGAAGTCGGCATGCATAAGAATCCATCCACCGTACTTAATATTGACTTCAATATTTTATACAAGATGATATAACCGTGAATCGGCATTTTTAAAATATTTCCTCTTATTACATCATTTCGGAATGGCTGCAGTGTTAGTTATCTTCGATGTATGAAGAGGAAATGAAGTGTCTTAAGATAAATCGAATATTGCATATAATGAATTTTAAATATACTTTTCGTATCCTTTTATTACGTATAAGGGAATTTTGTTGCGAGCAGGTGAGCTAGAGGTTCTAAGGTTTACTTCTTGGGATGAAATCGTTTCTATATGTTGATTGTGAATTTATATGATTTATTATTGTTATTATTTGATATCGCATTAAAGTTATACTTAAGGAGTTAAAATATCTGCATCATTGTTTGTCTGAACTTCCATATTTTTCATGTACTTCATGCCCTCCTATTTCCTGAGAATAAAATTTGTACAAATATTTTGCAATAAGTTCAAAGAACAGACATATTCTTAATTTTTCAGTGTTAAAAGTAATTGGTAGGAAAGAGTCGACAAATAGACTAAAACCTGTAATATATATATATATATATATATATATATATATATATATATATATATATATATATATATATATATATATATATATATATATATATATATATATATATATATAATTTTATTATAGCGATGCAGAATGACTGGAGTTCAAAAATAAAATCATGAGATATTTTGATGTAACGGTTTATATTATCCAATAGTTGTTATTTGTACTCAAATTACTAAAAATCCTCACAAAAAGTTACATTTTCAGTTGCTTTCTTGAATGAAACACATTTATCTCCGGATGTGAATCAGATGAGCTTTATAGCCTGCAGCTTTGAAACTTGGCGCTATTATTAATATTATTATTATATTACTAGTTCAATATAAAACTGTAGGCTTATATGCAGGTAATTAAAAGTAATAAAATTATCTAATCATCTTTTTGTATTATGTTCAATGACTGAAATCAAAACTTGCAAATTAGAACAAATAATTATCTCAGAACTGCAAAGTGTTCCACAAATAAAGTTGCCATGCCAACGACATGTCATAAAATAAACGTAATGCAATGAAAATAAGCAAGTTTTAACACCCTATAGTAGTAACTTTATTGTAGAGATAGTAATGGTAGTGGTACTTGTACTAGTGATGATAATAGTAGTAACAGTAGGAAGTAGCATAAATATTCTCTATGTTATTTAAAATATTATATTTAAACAGAAGGAGACATTTTCTAAGTTCAGATTATTAAATTAGCAGATCTGATATATTTGATTTTGCTTGTTCTATTTACCTCAGAATCTTCATTGTACAACATATATCAAATAATAATAATAATAATAATAATAATAATAATAATAATAATAATAATAATAATAATAATAATAATAATAATAATAATAATAATATACTGAAAGAAATGTTTTTTTATAAAGCTAATATGTCATTCCCTAGTTAAATAGATGTTAATTTTCAATAAACAGTCCTTACTCGAGTAGTGATGCAGGTGAAAGGGGCAAATGCTTATAGCTGAATGAGAATCTTTTTACTTTTATCTACTTAAAAAGTTAAGCAAACAACAGAGTTTTAAGCTTGTTTATGCATTCACAAATCATGTATGTAAAACACACATACTCTTTTTGTTTTGTTTGTTGTATATGTGTTAGGGAAAGCAGTTTCCTTGTTTAGAGTGAGCGGAGAAGGGGGATGGGGAACAAGGGATTGAGTTAACATAAACGCATTAGCAGGATATCGGACAGCGAGATGTATGGCGATTGAAAGTTGTAGGTGTGTCAAAAACAGTAACGAATTGCATGTTTGTATTTTCAGATCAAAACGATAATATTGATACCAATTAGAAGGGTAAATTAATTTCTAACCTGCGTGACATTCAAGTAATTGGATTCAACTGCTATGACCGAAATTTTAACCTCGTTTTTGTTACACCGCAATTGTACATGTACAAGTAAAAATACTGCATTCATTCCAAACAAAATCTCATACTTTTTACAAAACCTTTCTTTTCATTGATTCGGATTAATGGTGTCTATGATAAAATGTAATTACTGGAGAAAATAATAATTACAAAATGAAACTTTATTTCTAAAAATTCAGTGCTATCAGCTTACTACTACAGCCTTATAATACGTTACGTATGTCACAGTTTAACAGTAGAAGTGTTGTGAATTTCAAGTTTCTACGCGAGCATCGATTTTATTCTACTTAAAGGAGAATAATACTCACATTTTCTGTAAATTAAGCATCTCTTGAACACTGGAGAAGTTGATAAAAACCAGACATGTTGAAAATATTGATTTTGTGGAAAATCAAGCAAAATATCTTGGTCATTTATTTTAAAATCTATATATTTCTGAGTCCAAGACAAGGGTTTTTACCGCAAATTTGTGCCCAAAAATATTGCATCGTCTTGCTTTCGCGACATTATGTGTTATATATATATATATATATATATATATATATATATATATATATATATATATATATATATATATATATATATATATATATATATATATATATATACTGAACAGATCATGAGTTCCATGAGATCATGAGTTCTAATTTTACTTTCTTCCTCGAGTATCACTTTAGCCTTGAACGTTCGCAGACCCAGTGAGGAAGACTAAACGAAATCCGTATCTGATTTAATATTTAGTATAGTTTTATAATACATTCTGAAAATATACCCAATATTTCTTGTAGATGCATATTTTTGTAATCTTGTGTTTTTAAAAAATATGAGGGATCGTCTTGGATTCAGAAATATACGGTAATACCAAATTGATGGAATATGTTCTTGAAAAAAAAAGTGTTGGTAACAATAAGCTGAAAGTTTCGGGGAACTGTGTGCATGTATATATTTATTTACACAGAATGTAAACTATATAACGGACTCTAGATCCAATTACATATGTAGTTTCGTTAAAACTTATACTCATACATGCTACATTACAGCTTAAAGTTGTAAAATAACATCTTTGAACAAATATTTTATAAAAGAAATCACTGGAGTGTTCTAAATGGGAAGACTGACATTAGTTCGGTAATTAAAGAAGCAGTTAGCATTCCTTTCTTCAATTTGATATAGGGCTTTGTTTAATTTCTCTTAGTATGCTCGTAAATAAATATCAGCTTAATGTGAGTGGGTAAGACCAAAGCCTTTATTAATGCTTCAAATGCTTTCATCAAAATGTATCGTCTTTCTTAAGATGCCTAGTGTCTTACATACGTCTGTTAGTCAGTTGCAGAAACTTGGCTTTTTTATAACACTTTAGAAGTAGTCAGTTTGTCTGCTGTCTAACCGAATTTCTTTACCGTTTACTTGGACAGCCGTAGATGAGAAAAGTAAAAGGATGAGAAATCAATCATAATAGTCGAAATAGAGATTCGAAGACGAGACTGCCGTTTATGGATCAAACATCATACCGATGCCATGCCACGTGTAAGGAATTATATTTCTTATTTATTCATATAAAGAAACACATTTTTTAAAAATAGATGCAAGAAAAGGGAGAGAAGACTTGTACACTTTTGTTGGTTACAAAGTTTAATAACCTTTCCTCCTCCCTTTCTCTAAAAAATTCAAAAATGAACGAATGGTATTGTCCCTGACGACGCAGTATAATCTTTATAGAATAGCAAGCACCCTGCTATTTGTCGCAGTGTGCGTCGTTCTCCAGTGAGAGGAAGAGAGAAAGAGAGAGAGAGAACTGTTTGACATTGAAAGTCCCCTTGCTGGTTCGTTACTCCAGCCACGGGGAAGCTACGCTGGGTTGCAGCATACGCATCAAGTTTGTTCCCGCGCTGCGTCACGTGGTTGTCGTTGGGCGTGGCACACAGAGAGAGACAGAGGTAGAAGATACGGTATTGGGAATGCTTGTGTGTTGGTGTGTGTGTGTGTGAGTTCCAGGGTTGAAAGTACCATCATCAGCAGAAACCTGGTACTTGAGATGCTATTATAGCGCACAGATTATATGAAAATTACGTATATCAGGAACCAAATCGTTATCAACTAAAGCGTAAGAATTGATACAATATAGGAAAATAAAATTAATTTTTCTAGCTACCCATTACCCTTGCAATTTGTTCGTTAAGACCAATAACAATCTTTTAAAATGTCAATACTATTGTTTAACAGGAGAAAGGTAGATAATACGGAACGAAATTTAGGTACAAAATAGGCTCTCTGTTCTCAACTAATTTTTATTAATATCATAACAAACATGCTGAGATCTGATGTGATATTGTGAGCATGATATAATACTTGAATTAAACTTCTCGTGCGAAAATTAGATGGTAGCAAGCAATTAACAAATGACTTTTCCATGCCTATGCAGTATGTTTTTCTACTTCGGATTTAGCGTTATGGTATATCTAGGTATTCCCAAGGCATTTCGAAAGAGAGCGTTAAAACAAAATTATTTAGTCTTCTAGCGAATTATATGCAGTATAACTTTAATACATTAACATAATTAGTTGATAGCCTATTGTGTATTTCCATGCATTTGTAGAACACAAATATTCATTTATTACATTTAATCACTAACAATTAAGGTAAGAAACGAAACGTATTTCATCAAATAATTACGAACTTAAGAAACAATATCAGTAACATCAAGTGAATAATGTAATTTTGCATACTTTCAAGGAGAAAACTGAAGAACTGTGTAAATTGGGAGATAGTGTATTTCAGTCTAGAATCCAGTAATTCGACACATAGACCACACGTTATTCTTTTAAACATGCCTCTACTACCTGCTTTATGAGCTGTAGCTCCAGAGAGTTTAGTTTATGTTAATAGTGTTAATAAATGTTTTGTTTACTTCAGCGTATTTTGTCACTGGAAGGAGAAAGCAATCTTCTTGTTTTGGTAGTTTAAAACGACACAATCTACAATCTAATTTTGTTGTCCCACATGACATAATCTTAAGGAAGATGAAGAACATTACTTAAGTGTCTGCAAATTATATTTAATGAAGATGCGATTTAGATAGCTGTACAGAATGGGAGATAGATATGCTTTAGTTTTGAATGATGAATTTCGTCCTTTATCCAGTGGTCACCTTCAGGGGTGCCCATCCCCCCCAAAGCTGATGGCGCACTCCCCCCAAAATTAATAATCTCTTCCCTCCTCAAAACTCAAGTCCTCTAAAAACAATTGCCCAGTGTAGCAGTAGTTTTTATAGTACTAGTAATTGTTGTTTTTATTTCCTGTAGTAGTATTATAGAATGCTTGTAGTAGTAGTAGGGGCAGTAGTAATTATAAAAATGGCATTACTTTTATTAGTAGTCTTGATAGTGTACAATACTAAATATATTCTATAAGGATATTGAAGGGTATAAAAACTTCTACACACTGTGTATGGCACAGGTATTCTTTTTTTACAATTAGTAGTAGTATTTTTTTCTTTACAAAATATTGATATAATTCCCTTGTATATACATGAAAAGTAAAACGCAAGTTACAAGTTATTGAGTTTGATACCAAAAGAAAATGTTATCCTTGAAATTAGCCTACAAAAAGAAGTGATATCCAACAAAAAACATTTCTGTAAAAGAGCCAAGTACGAGTGGCCTTAAAAAGAATTGAAATCACAAAAATAGGCCCCAAGTTCTGGTGGACAACAGTTACAAACACTCACTGGCTCACTTCAAATTTAGATTTGAAACTTGGCTGTTGTCTGTGTGGTTACCACTAGCTCACAATTATATCAAACTACTTTATAATTTTCAACAGACAACATAGGCAAGTTTCAAATCTAAATTTGAAAGTGATTCCTTGAGTGTTTGGAACTGTTGTTCACCAGAACTTGGCGCCATCCTTTCATATAGCAACTTGCGCGGTACTTCATTCATAGAGTTTCTAAGCAGGGGGTAGGGGGATTCATTCTCGAGATTAAAAAAAAAAAATCGCATCTTGTTTTAATGTTATTCTGACGACAGCAAAATTACTTATTCGCCATTAGAGTAAAATTCTTCCCCATTTTTTTTATTCCCAATTTTTTTCTCGATGGCACAACTTGCGCCATTCATCCCTCCTGTGGGCGGCCCTTCTCTCTTAAAACGAACCAACCTTTCCTTTCATACGACTACTTGCGCGGTACTTCATTCATCGAGTATCGAAGCAGGGGGTACGGGGGTTCACCCCGGAAAATTTTTTAAAATTAGCTTCTCAAAATCGTGTTTTAATGCTATTCCGACAGTAAAATTGCTAGTTCGAAACTAGAGTAAAATCCCCCCCAAAATTTTTCTCAATGGCGCAGCTTGCGCCATACATCCCCCCTGTGGGCGGCCCTGGTCACCTTTAAGACGTCTCGTGTAACTTGCTGTCTGGCCTCCAACGAGGAGCGAAGTTTACTGTCGACGAGAATCAGCCAAAAGAGAAAAGATCGTTAACGACTTGCGACACACAACGTGCTAAATTCACATAAAACAACAGTGTTCCTATCGGCTTTTACAACACTGTTATTTGTAAAATTTAACTACTAAATTGACATATTCAACTAGTGATGCATCAGAAAAACTTCTTCGGTTTTTAATGTTGAGCAGCTTCAGCATATAACTTTGTTTCTATAGAATATTTCAATAAAACTGGTTGCTTCACATCTCCATATGTGTAAAGTTTCAAGTTCCGCTTAATTTACAACTTATCTTCACAAGGTTTCAGCTCAAGCAATAGGAATAATTAGAATATCCAAACGAAACATAAGTCATGTTTAATCAAAATTTAGCATTTTCTTACGAAAATCATCATGGAAATAGATAAACACACACACACAAACAAATATTATTATTTCTACAAAATGTCGGCCGATAATAACTTGCCTCGTTCACTTCAACTAACATTACCACGGATTAGTAATTATCTTATTTATTATATTCTAAAGATGTTGTATAAGACAGAGACTTACAATTTAATAAAGTGGGATCCGAACGACGTGTGTTCCGTGAATCCGGATCTGCTGCGCCGAAGGAGAGCGTGCTAACTATTTAACCACGAGGAAACTCTGTATCGACATCAAATCCTTTTAATTTAACCTCAGTCAAATAATTTTTTGACATGCTGGCTACAAAACCTACATGCACTACCTTATCTTTTAATCACTTAATCGGAATCACTCTCATGTCAACACATATAATACGTTTCTCATTATGAGTACACTATATTTTACTTCCATATTGTATATACAATCTCATCATGCTTCCTCACTATCTTCCAATCTAACTCCATATGGGGTGTTCAAAGCACAAGGGAATCAAGCCCGACTACCTAAGTTATGGGAAAAAGCGTTGTAAAGTTTGTAGTACATGGAAAAGTTAACATTGTTTTTCACATTATAAAAGTTATTTACAATATCTGGAGTTAAATGAATCGTTTATACTCTGAAAGGAGTTCCAGATAAAAATCTTAAAAATGAAATATGTCAAAATAACCTAAAATGACCACAGTGAACGCGTCATGTATTTCAAACAAACCAAAATTCTGTTGCTTCATTTTCTTTTTCAAATTTGTTAATTTTTGTCTCCTCTTTAAAATGGCACGTGTTTTTGATATTCCCGTTCTGAATCTTTATTATTAACATTATTATTATGTATAACAACTTAGACTATACATTATTTTTAAGTGAAAGTATTACCTGTAATTTGTCTGTATGTTACGTACATACAAATTTATACGACTATTCGTTTCACTAAAAAGTGTTTGAGTAAAAACGGTGCTATTTAATGTTATTTTGTGTAAAGTGTATTTGTTTATTTGTCAGCAAGTGTGTAGAGACTTTATGACTGCATGCGCCTGTCTGCTGTATTTATGTGTTTCTATAAATAGTTACTATATCCCAAGTTCGGACTAGGACAGTAACAAGTAAGGATTATATGCAGCTTACCTTTTTGCTAGAATGGTTCAGCGCTTTGCTATACGCTGCTGAAGTCGTCTGCTGTGAATTTTACTGGGCGCAGCCATATTGGTTACAAACAATCTGTTGCTAAGGTGGTTGTTAAGGCAGTTTCAATGGCGTTGTATGTGGCAGCTGTGAGTCTTGTGAAAGACGATCTTAAAATTACGAAAATAAAGGCTATATGTTCACGAATAGCAGTGAATATATTTACTTTATACTTATAGCAAGGCTATATTTATCATAATATGAAATAAAATTACTCTACATTTTAATTCCTTCAATCGCCAATAACTTGCTGGACAACAAGTGAGTGAGAATACTAAGCATGTATTAATACATGAGCGCCCCATAATAATAATATTAGATTGAGTTTAATTAAAATTATTGAAAATTTTTATGCTATATACTTCTGTCATATTCTTTGTTTAGCTTCAGTGAAAATGTTAATATGGAAGAAACTTGATTTTTATAAAATTAGTGATCAGATATTCGGAACAAAGGAATGTAGCGCTAGAATAACCAATGCATTTTAAAGCATACAATTACGAATGAATAATCTCAGAAACTTAGCATCTTTGTGGAAATAATTTCTTAATTTATTTCTCATTCTTTTGTTAGCGGGTGTCCATTCTTTGCTTGGCACTGGTAAACTTGAAATGCGTCACCAGAAATATTTAAATAATTAAAAAGGTACAACTCTCTCACTATCCTATATAATGTCCTAATGTTATCTGAATCATTTTCTTTGCGTCTACTACAAACGACGTACAGATTTGTAACATGCCAGCATATACATGTATTAAAATTCATAAGGAGAACACGTACCAACTTACGCTGGGTGGTCACTTCACATAACACTACATCTATGATCATTAAGGGCAGCTTGAAGCTCGAGCGCATGTAAGAATGTATATGTAGGGAGCAGGCGGATCAGTGAAGATGGGTATGCGTGACAGAAAGACAGGTACGAAAAGCGTACACTAGCCAGGGCTAGTAATCACTACAAGTGGATTTGCATTTCAATTTCTTAGTAACCATGGCACATATTTAACGCTGTTTCTATGATCTCCATCTACATAAATAATTTTCTTGCACAGAAGTATTTTCGTATTTTCAAATAGTGATCCCGTAGATCGATAGGATGCAGCAATTACATTTTATGTCAAACGGGATGAGAGAAATTAACAAGTCCGGTTTAAACTTTACTATATTGCCCGTACTATACTCTTACCAAAATTCATATGCGGTAAGGTACGGTTAGGTTAGGTTGTGATTATTTAAATGCGGTTGTCTTACATATATGTGTAATGCCGATTTACCAATTTTAAAATCATCCATTGCCTGCAAATTTCAATTGTATCAAGAGTTTCAAATTTTTACACATATATGTAATCAAAAAGGTAAAATTTTTATCGAACTTACGCTAGCCAGGATCGGAAAGAGCGGAGGCAGGCGAGTATCACACTCCATGGTGGGGCAGGCACTGTTCGAAGATTATAGTATGCCTTTAAACGTGTGATTCAATTATTAGTTTACTAAGAAACGATTTTTCAGTGTTCTGAGTATTAATATATATTAAACAGCGAAGTTAGCCTAGAAATATGATAAACAAACAAACAAGCAGAAAGATAGAGCACGAGAGCTTTGGTAAAAAAAAAATATATATATATATATGCAAGAAGAGAAAGCGTCCTTCAAAAACATTGAGATATATCTGTTCGCCCAATAAGTAATTAATCACTATATCGCTTGTTGTTTAGTGTGGCTTTGTTTTTGTTTCTCTTTAATACGTTATATAGTACAATATTTCTAATTTCGTTCTTGAAAAAAAAAAAAAAAAAACATTGCATGTACCTCTTAGGCTAGTTTTAGACGGAAGCATTTATCGTAGCATTTCTCGTGGCAAAAATCGTATCATCGATATTCTACCGTGTAAAGTATCAAATGCTATAGCATATCCTATGGTATTTCTTGTCGATAGAACCTGCTCTATTTCGTAGCATTTTCCCCAGCATTTCTGCTCCGATTGCAGCACCGTGGTGTGTTAAAGGGAAGCGAAAGATATTGTGTCAAATATCCATGCTCTTTGTTTTGTGTGGGAAATTGAATTGTAGTAAAGAAAAATGAGTTGGAGTAGGGATACTGTTATTATGTTAATTAAAAAATATGAGGAACATCCTTGTTTGTACAAAATTAAAAGCGTGCAGTTTCACTATACGGATCCACACAGAAATTCAGTTTTAAAAAACTCGTTTCATTTATTGTACCTTCAGCAATCATTTCTGAGGTGTGCTCTTGCATTCCCTGGAGCAGATTCACTTTAACAGGTGGCAACGTGTAGTTTTACTATACGGATCCATAGTATAAGTTGTAGTAGGAGGAGGAGGAAGAGGAAGTAGTAGTAGTAGTAGTAGTAGTAGTAAGAGTAATAGTAGTAGTAGTAGTAGGAGGAGGAGTAAGTAGTAGTAAGAGTAGAAGTAGAAATACTTAGTAATAGTAACAGTAGCAGTAGGTGTAGTAATAGTAAGAGTAGTAGGAATAGGAGTAGGAGTAGGAACGGGTAGTAGTAGTAGTTAGAATAGGAGTAGTAGTAGTAGTAGTAGTAGTAGCAGTAGTAGTAGTAGCAGTAGTGGGAACGGGTTAGAAGCCCCGAAGGGGTTGGTTGGGTTCTGTTCTCGATACAAAATCTGTTGGGGAAATTACAGACTTGCCAAAATTTTATGGCAGCTTATTGAAGATTACGTGCATTTCATGTTCGACTTTAACTTCTATATTTCCGCGTAAATACGTATTTCAGATGTAAGTGCACACTATATTTCCATTACTTATACACTACTCTATTAAAACATTAGAAATTTCTTTTGTAAATTTTAAAATCTATGGATCTGCATAGTATAACTGCACCGTTAAAAGTCCTTTGTATCATAATAACCATATGCGAAAAAGGGCTTTAGAAGAAATAGTGACTGAAATATCTGTTTTTAGTTTTGGAGCCATAATTGCGCTCCTCTCCTGTGATTTGTTTGCTACGTCACGACAAAATGCTTATCAAAATTCTACCGTGTAAAAGCACACTTTTGATGCCATAGAATATTATACGAGATTTTTGGCAGCACATCTGCTACGAGAAATGCTGCGATAAATGCTTTCGTCTAAAACTAGCCTTAAACTGTTATCGTTATATCCGAAAACGAAACAAATCATTTTCATAGGCGAGTACCATGTAAACTTCTTCATATAACCCGCTCAAAGCTGGTTTGTTTGTAACCAGCTAGCTGAACAGGAAGCGGAAATGACGTATACTTCACCAGCGTATTCGACCAAATATATAAGGAAGTGTGGGGCAGAGCGGAGCAAATGACAAACGTCACTTATTGGCCTACAAGGTCAAAGGAAAGCACGCCTCTTTCTTTGCTTTCTTTCTATTTTTATTTTGCGTAAGTGAAATATGGACGTAAAGCTTACAAAAGAACCAGGAACTGTAAAATTTATTTCCTGAACTTCTACAGCTATGCTGGCGCCAAACAATTCATAATCGATTTGAGATGTTTATTTTTTTTTCGCAGAACTTTTTCTTTAATACTTTCGGCATGAAACATGTATATCAGGTATATTGGCAATTCATACATGCCGCAAGGAAGTAGTCAATAGACTGGCGCGCTTCTATTTACTATGTGTACGTTAACGTGTACCAAGGGCACAATGTCCGTATTACCTAACGCCAATACTTTTCAGCTTGAGGGGGGTGCAGCAACCCTGCACTAACACAGACTAGCAATATCAGAGAGAGGTTGGGGGGAGGGGAATATTTGGAGGGAAATGACTGCACCACTCCCCAGTGCATCGACCTCGGTCCCGTCGGAACGCTATTGATGTTTCTTGCGTCGCGCGCACTCGCTACAGCGTCGGCTCTAGATGTACGCGTTGTTGCAATATTTCTCTCTCTCTAAAACAAAACAAAAAAAAAAACAAAAAAAACTTTTTTCCTTCCGTAGGAGAACTTTTTCCGTGCTACTAGTACAGAAAACTTTTTTTTTAAGCTGTAGATATGTAAATAAATAATGCTCAATTTTTACAACTGCGCAGTTTACTACAATTTTCAGTTTATTTTTTCCCCTATGTGTGTGGCTTTAACCACAACGGACAACAATTTCTCCCGGTAACTCAGTTTACTTCCCTACTACAGCGATCTTGCAACGTAGTACTGAAAGTAAAAACGAATTTCAGATCGGTGAATCAAAATTTACAACATTATTCTTAGCTCTTTTCTTTCTTCTCTGTCTACGTCTTCTGTTTTCCCTTCTACTTTGTAATTATTATCGTATTCAGAACGAAAACCTAAATGATGAAAGAGAAAGAGAGAGAAAGACTGAAATATTGTCCGACGCAGAATAGCTTTTTCCTACTACCGCAGTGCAGTGCGATAATCTCCCTGTTCAAGAACGGAAACTTCATCTACTTAAATTTCAGCTCGAACCGTGCGTCTAGGTCAGTTGCAGGGGTGGGACAGTTCAACATCACAATTGTTTCGCAAACTGAATAAATAAATAAATAAATAAATATACATGGTAGAATTTATATATATATATATATATATATATATATATATATATATATATATATATATATATATAGAGAGAGAGAGAGAGAGAGAGAGAGAGAGAGAGAGAGAGAGGGAGAGAGAGACAAAAATAATATGAGCTAAAAATGGCTACTACAGATATAACTGTCTTTTAATGTAGCTCGAAAGAAGCAAAATAATGTCTAATAAAATTATAAGGTGCCGAAAAGGACAGAAAATGAACTTTAAAGCTACATGGATTTTACCATAATGGATTAAAAAAATTACTTAGGGACTAGTATGTATATTTATATAATTATTTAATTTGCGGAATCTTGTAATACCAGCGTGATGAATTTTAAAATGGAAGTTATGATGTGGGTAGACACATGTAACTAAGTGAAAACTAAGCTTAAATGACAATTTCTTTGTAACTGCCGTTTCTAAATATTTTTCTGTCAGTAATCGATTCGGATTACGTATTACATTTCTGGGCTTTCGGCATCTATGGGCATCTATGGGCACGTATGTTACGGTTACGTATGAGGGATGACGTCCCTACCCCGGAAATTGGAGAGGAAGAAATGACGGAAAGAAGCGGACTGGGACCATTATATTAGGTACCATCACGGTATTTGTCTGTGAGAATGAGGAAACCTCACTCTGGATGGCTGATCTAAAAAAGCTTTGTACATTTATTCGACCGACTCCCAACGGGAATTGAATCCGGGACCGCTCGCACCCTACCCGGGCCACCTGTCAGTAATCGAAAATGACTAAATAGAATGAGACATTTTCCTCTCTCATGTAACAGCAATGTTATTTTCATGACTTATGTAAGCACACAACATATTCGATAGTCGAGGAAAATTATTGATAATAAGACGGAATAAAATTTCAGCTCCAAACTACAATTTGGTAACTTTGTCTAAGATATATTTTATAATTTCTTCCTAGAAATGAAAGAAAACCTTCTTGTTAGTATGGGTTTTTGTTTTCACAAAAGGCTGATTACTTTTGATGGAGGGGGACGGAGGAGGAAATATCGAAAACGTTTGCATTTTATGATATTCTTATTCAAGTGCCGCCTTTGTTTTTCTGTACTCTATTCGACAGAAAACAGTATTTGGTAATTCATACTTGCTGCAAGGAAGTAGGCAATAGACTGGCGCGCTTCTATTTACTATATGTACGTTAACAAGAACCAAGGGCACAATGTCCGTATTACAAAATTCTACAATTAAGAAAGTGTCTTTACAACAACGAATACTTGTAATCAATCCTATGTTCAGCTTGAGACTGGCTGTCTTTATTGGATTCCAAACTGGCATAGCACTGTTTTCTTGCAAGATTGAACTATGCAACCTAACCTATCATAGACACAGGTTTGGTTGCCTCATCTAGTTATCAGTGCTTGAAAGTTGTAAATCTTACCATTGTTTTATCCGAGAAAAACACTCATCTCGAAAAGGAACCTACTCCTTCTCGATTTTTTCAGAAAAAAATATTTATATCACAGTATTGGATTCTTATTGAAAAAATGATTTATGAAATTTACACAAATCGTTTGAGCCGTTTCAGAGAAAATCGCATTTTTTATTTTCATCCTCCAGTAAACTAACCTAATTTTTAGGAGTAAAAATACAATTTAAAAACGCCCGTTTAAGAATCACATAAAACCTTATGTTTAAAATTTGGTTGAAATACGTTGAACGATATGGCAATTAGACGAGTATGCATCAGAAGAAATGGACCAACCAACTCATTGCCATACGGCGAAAAATAACTATTTCTGTATTTACAGGCTTGAAACATGTACATCTGTTGAAATCTCGAATTAGATTTTTTTTTCAGGATCACCAAACTTTCTTCTCTTGTTTTGAACGCTTGACAATAAAAAGATATGTTAGACCAAGTACCGAACACATGGTGAGCACATGGCAAATAGCAGACACGTAGCCAGGGGGGGGGGGTTACGAGGGGTTCTCCTGCAAAAGTCAGGGAATTGGAATTTTCTAGAAAAGTTACGGAATTCTCAGAATTTGTGCTACTAGTCAGAGAAATTTCAAGCTTTCGAAAGCATGATGCCGTTCTGTAACAATGTGGACATTTTTTATTATAATTTTTCGTGATCGCTTCTCTGCAGTATCAGACATGTTATTTCAGGAACAGTTTTCTACTGCTTCTTTAACCTGTCATTTGGAACAGACAGTAGTTGACGGAATAATAAAAACAAAAAAGTTATGTGGAACGATGTTCAACAGAACAAAGATTATTGAGCATTTACTTTTTATATTAGTTGAGGTCAGAATGAAAGGAAAATTGTTATACTTGAATAAACAAAGGAAGGAATGTAAATATTATAAAATCTTTTTCAATACTTTTTTTAAAAATTCTTTTCCTCGAGATTTCTTTATAGATTGTTATTAAAATACTTACTAACATTTCCTCATTTTATTGTTCTAACAAACCAATATATGTTGCCAGTAAAATAGTTTAGATTGATCGAGCTCGTGGTGTGATAACCTCAGTATTTCATGTCACGTCCCCCTCTCTCCCCCATTACGAAATCCTTGCTAAACGAACCAATATGTGTGTCCAGTAAAATAGTTTAGAGTGATCGAGCCCCTGGCGTAATGATCACAGTATTTCATGTCTCGGACCCCATCTTTTACGAAATCCTGGCTACGTGCCTGGGAAATAGATATTGATTACGTATATGTTTGGCAATATTTTATAGAAAGGGGCAAGTTGGACTAACCAATTTTACGTCAGTATATATTCTGGAAGTATATTCCTCGAGAACATTTACTAATTTTTTTTTTTTTTTTTTTTTGATAATTTTCAAATTTAAGGAGTGGTTTTATGTACTTCTCTCGAAATTCAAGACGGGTGCATCAATGCACCCATGTTCTATGAAAGAGAATAAACCCATGTACCAATCCATAGGATCACATAATGCTATAATGCGTCATCGTAAATGATAAGTTAGGTAAATACTCTATCACGTGTTAATATGTAATTATTACATGTATTTTTGGCAATTCTTTAATATGTAGGCTAGAAAAAACAGTTGATAATTCTATGCTAATGGTAATGGAGGAATTACTGGAATATGAAAATAAGGGAAACGAGAGAACTCGTAGAAACTCCTTGTATGTTGTCCACAGTCTGGAATGAAAGTAGTACTTGTTATGCCAGAAAACACTTTACCACTAGGCTACTTTTTCACTACATAGACTCTTTGTACTAAATTGAAAGCTTATTCAATTACTTGCTTCCTATATTTTAAACATTTGTCTTTAATCTTCAGAAGATACATCTTTATCTTACAGCTCACTTTCCAAGCTAATCAGATATGTAATAAGGTAATACTTTTAGATAAACATTATAGTATTTTTTTAACTGATCCTAACAGATAAATAATACAACAAAAGAGCTTCTTTCAGTAAGCAGCTACAAGCATATGCTATTATTTTAAACATTTAACTCCCAACACTCAGCTAAGCAAATGCCAAGCAGTTTAAGTTGAGGAATAGGGGACCTGTAACATAGGATAAATGAACGTCACTTTATCTAACACGTATTACCCATATTGTAAAATTTTTCATAGGTAAATTTACCAAAAAAAAAAAAAAAAAGCGTTGGCAATCTGTTTGCTAAACCTCTATCAAAAGCAATTTACGCCTATAAAGTAAAATTATTAATATGAAATTGAGTTAAATTACATTTTTATCAATAAAAAGATCATATTTTCTTATAAATTTACTGTAAATTTGTAAAAAAACAGTAAATTTTGTAATTTAAGCTAAGGAAATGTATATCAACTTACAAAATGAAGAGTAAACGATTTTACATTGATATTTGACAATTTAAATACAGATTTTATTTCCAGTGCAAATAACAAACCATATGGCCAGCCAGACCCCCTTCTGTGTTGTAAAGCCATGAAATTATTATATTAATACATTTAAATACGCTTGTGGAGTCATTTAGCTTTCGTAAAAGATAGATGATGCTATATTGCCTTTTTCTGGATGGAAACAAGAGTGAGAAGTTGACACTACGTGTGTAATCGATGTATATATTTTTAAATTGTTTTTTAATATATATATATTTACGAATGCTCATATTATATAGTCTACTATCATTATCTTGCAGGAGTAAGAAATGAAGAGAAATTACGTCACAAATTCATGAAGAATGCAGGACACTGGTAGCGTTAACCCCAAGAGACATTCTACAGGAGGGAAGCAAACACATCTAACCACTCTATATTTTAATATATATGCAATGTATTTTGTCTGCATCATGTCATTGGCTTTGATTCACTCGCATACATCAGGGAAATAACAAAAGCTTTATATTTGTTGGCACCAAATTTATTTATTGTGAAATAGAATCACGAATTCATACGAGCGAAGCTTTTATTACGTCACATACATATATTAAAACGCAGTACAGAGCAAAATGAATATATCAATAATATATGTTGGATTGATAAAAAGGCAATGTAGGTTCCTTAGACAAATACTTTTCCTCTTTAAATATTAAGAAAACAAACACAATGAGTTTGACGGATGTAGCATTACTTCCTACAATATATGTATTAGTCGGAATAATATGCCAGATATTATCGTTATCTCTGCTAGACAAAATAATACAGTTCAACATGGAATACACGGGCTATATTCGTGAGTCAACCAAGAGTTTTGATCGGGAAGATATATTAGTGCCTCGGGCGAACATAATGGTAAGTGCCACTACAGGTAAAATTGAAATCTTTAAGTTTTACGTCCCACGGTTATGCCGGTTAGGCTAAAGGAGACGGTGATGATGAGAGATGACTGAAATGGTGGAATGAAGAAAGTGGGGGGAAACGGGAGAACCCCGAGAAAACCCACGAGCACGGTGTTTGTCCACCACAAAGTTCACTTGGCGGGTGCTGGGATCGAACCCGGGACCCCAAGCACCAGAGGTGAACGCTCTACCATTGAGCCACCGCGCCCCCAGGTAAAATTGAGTTGTCAGGCGGAATAAGTTGTGATCAAACCACAGAAGAGTATGTAGGTAGTTAAATTTCGGAAAGATACCTGTAGATATCAGCCAAACTTGTTTGGTATGTGCCATTGCATTGAATTGCGTGGGAATGGTCAGCCTTATTTTCCAGTTTACTCGAAATTTAGTAAATGTGACATACAATTATGTTTACTCGAGCCGCTTATAGATAGATAGATACTGGCAAGTTCAACTTGGGACATCAACTTGCAAAATTCGAAATCTCCCAAAATGTATATTTCTACGTAGTTAATTTCTAGAAAATAACACTGGGAACAACTTTTTGAAAGTTTCCTATTGGATGAGATTTTTCAGCTGCTTCTATATGATTTTCCCCACTGATTCGAAATCTGAAATCCATTTCCTGTGCATACTATAGTTTTCATACAATTTGAAACTTCCGTATTTTGTAGAGAAGGTCATACTCTATTTGTATTTTGCATTTCTTTTCACTTAAACCTAACTAACAGCAAAGCACATATTGGGAATATTTATGTTTTCTCTGTTTCAGATTGCATCATGTTTTCTTCAAGTAGACAGAACTGTGTGACACATTTTGTTATGCATATGGCTGCTACACGCTTCCCCAGCAAAGACGCAGTATAACATCGTTTGTTAGTCGTGCCTACAGAACATATTTTCAAGATTCTCTTGGCTACCAGGACAAAATATGGGCTCCTCATATCGTGTGTCATAATTGTGAGGAAATGCTAGATGACTGGACAAAAGGAAAGCGAAAGGGTATGACTTTTAGAATTCCCATGGTTTGGCGGAGAACCAAAGGATAATCTAAGCAAGGATAACATCCTTGAATCTAAGTGACTGTTATTTTTGCTGGTCAATACGAAGGGTATTGGCCAGAGATGGAGTGGGTCGGTGGGTCAAGTGGGTCAAGTTTTCTGAGTGGGTCAGTGGGTCGTGGGTTAACAGCATGTGGCTCACTGCGACCCACTGTGACCCACTACCCACCATGACCCACTGTGACCCACCGCTCACCGTGATCCACTGTGACCCACCACCCACCGTGACCCACTGTGACCCACCACCCACCGTGACCCACTGCGACCCACCGACTCAGTATGATCTACCGACCCTCTCTGCTCATTGCATTGTAGAGAGTATCTTCTGAAGACTGGTAAATTTGTCACCGTTTTACTTTCAAGACCTTCATTTCCCTTCCTTTTCCACTTGTTTCTGTCTACGTATCTGAGGTGAGTATATCTAACCAAGTGAAAAAAGAACTTCAGGCACTTTTGGATATTGATATTTTTAATAGTAATAATAGCAATAGGACTTACACTACAACTTGGTTTTCGAGATCTGTGGGTTTTTAGAGTTAACTACTGGAAAAAATACTTTTTTGAATCACTGTAATATATAAATTATTTATAAAAAAAAAATTGACTGTAACTATGTGTGCCTGATCATCACGGTCAAATTGCAAAGTCAAATGAAATTACTTTTGGTATATAGTTAGGCCTTAATCCAAATTGGGATGTTATATTGCTTTTACACCAATGCATAATATCCTAAGGAGGTAGTGAGGATCCGATTTTTTGCGAAAAAAAAATGAGTATCTCGCAAGCCGTTAAACTTACGGAGCTAAAATTCAGTGTATTAACTCTTTATTGAAAATAAACAGAATGTGTCCTAGCATTTTTTTTTTTTTAAATTCTCCTTTATGTGGGAGGGGGGGCACTTTCTATATATGGAAGATTGGTAGTGAGTTGGTTTGTAAAAATGATCGAAAACGATCGATGTTATTTAAGAAAAAAAAGTCAGAAACAAAAATACAGTGCTTGGCTCCATATATCCATTGCTTTCTGCTATAATAATTGCTGAAACTTATGTTTATTATATGGAGCGCTCACAGCACAGGGCAATCAACCCATAAAGTTGTGAGAAAAATGGGCATAAAATTTGTACTGTGAGCTTAATTACACGGAAATTTGAAGTTTGGATTGTACGCATAATTGTATGGAAAATTTTACACTTTTTTCCCTTTACGTTGGTCTAGTTACTTTGATTTGGAACTTTGAAATTTCACCCTTTTTTCCACTGAAAAGTATTGATAATTCAACAAGGAAATAATTATACTATGATAATTTAATTGAAATCCATCGTAATTTGACCCATGACAAACAGCAGTGTGGTAATTGAAGTTGAAGAAGGAGGGAAATTCCCATTCACCTCTGAATACTTTCCAGAAACCTCATTCCCTTTCGCTTTCTAGACGGGAGAGGGAACTTGGTAATGGTATCAAACCTTCATGTGTAATTACAAAAATTAAATTTATAAACAAATAAGAAATCATCAGTTTATCAGGTTTTAATTGATAATTTATTCACAAGATTCGCTATCAAAGGCGTGGTAGATGAAGTTTCTGTTCTACATGGGTCGACGTTGCCAACTGACATGGTCGATATGGAAAAGATGTTGTATGGTGATAGAGAGATGATACTTCTTGCTGAGTATTTCAAAACTGACCAAGAAAAATCGTTATCAGACTTAAGTCTAACAAGTAGATTGTCGATGAGAAGTTGCAGAAATCGGGTAGAAGTATTATCAATTTCCACGACAGAGTACGAACGGGGATTTCCCCTTATGAATTTACAGATGACTGATATTAGAAATAGATTAAGTGCTCAAACATTGTCTAACTTTTTGTTCATCAATGTTAATGGCTCACCTCTAGACAAGCTCAAAGTAGACGAGCTAGTTATTTCTTGGCTGAAGGATGGACATCATTGCACTGCGGATGATTTACCGCCAAAAAGTTACCAACAGGAAATAAATCCGATTTCAGATTTGTTTTAAGGTGGAAAATTACGAGTTACGGAAAATGTATACTTGTATTACTAGTGGCTTATTTGTGTTATTCAACTTTGTACCTACTTTTTAGTAAGTCTCTTCTTTGCTTTAGGTAAACTACTTTGGAATAAATATTCATAATAATTGCAATTATGAATATTTGTAACTTAAATTTAACGTGGTGTTTTAGTGATTACACAAATTACAATTATGATCATACTTTATGGAAATGCTCTCACATAGGGTACCCGAGAATCTATGAACAACTGATTTTTGAAGTCTTTTGTGAGAAAAATACTGTGAACTGAGAAACCATAACCTTTTCCATATTGTACAGGGGTATTTTCCTGCGAATAGAAGTTTCTTGTGGAATGCGTTCAGAAATTAACACTTGCAAGAATACTCTCTTAGTACAAGTATATTTTAGGCACACACTAATTTCCCCCACCTCGAACTGTTTCAATTTTCTCACTGACAAACACTTCACCATTTTATATCGTAAAGGTCAGATCCACCGTTATTGTAATAGAGTGGTGCTTGAGCGATTGACTAGAAATTCAAACTCCAATTAGTGACAATTTCACAGTCTTGTTTTATTACAAGTGTAAACTCTTTAGTCGGTTCAGAAGAGGCCGTGGATCGTGTTCAGAGTTGATGACGATGGATTTTGGTGAGTCAGAGTAGGTCAAAGTGGATGAGACTGGGTCACGGTGGGTGGTGGGTCAGAGGGGTCGTGGGTCAAGTTTTCATTTACCCACGCCAACTCTGGTATTGGCAAGAAAAACCGACATTCTATTTTGTATCTGAGTATTTCCTCAGCAATTCGACCGATCTCGCACTCGAATGAATTCCCGGTTCCAGTTTTTAATGATTTCGGCTATTCCGAAGATAAAGAAAGTGAAACGGAGGAGGATCGCAGGTCTTGTGATAAGGTGTATGAAGAAATGGCTGCGAAATCCGAAGACTCATCTGACACTAAACAGTCATCTACACCTCAGCAGTTGATTCAGCCTGAATTGAATGACTGAGTGCGCGATTTGAGTCTCTGTTATAAAGCTGCTGAGCTATTAACTTCCATACTGCGAGAAAAAAAAGTCTGTTGCATCATTCGGCATAACTCCGCACGAGTGTCATATTTCCGAAAGCGAGAAAAGGATTTTGTAGACTACTTTTCAAAAACCAACAACCTTATTTGCTGCCATGATATCCCAGGTCTTCTAATGAATTAGGCGTTTCCACTTACACTCCAACAGAATGGAGGATACTTATCGACAGTTCGAAGCGCAGTTTCAAGTGTGTTCAATGACAATGCTTACGGATCGGTTCCAATTGGTCATTCGGAGTATTTGCAACAATAACATAATAATATTAAGCTTGTGATTGATTTACTCAAGTACGAGGAACATAACTGAATCATTTGTGTTAATCTCAGAATGTTCAACTTTCTGCTTGAATAACAAAAAGATATCAAGAAGTATCTCGAGGGCAGCATTGGACACAAAAAGAATGGCCTACCTGTGACACTGAAAGTAAGAATGCGAAACATTGTGAATGAACCAATTGTTAACCGAGATAGGATCATTTTCTCCCACTCCACATTAAGCTTGGCTTGATGAAACAGTTCGTGAAGGCACTAAATACTGATAGTGACTGTTTTCAGTATCTAATTTCTAGATTACCTGCTTTGCCTTACAAGAAGATCAAAGCAGGCGTGTTCGAGGGACCTCAAATTCGTGTTCTTTTGCGTAATGAAGAATTTACCAAGAAGATGAACTACAAGGAGGAGGCAGCATGGCTGTCTTTCGTGGAAGTTATAAATACCTTCTAGGCAAGGAAAGGTCGGATAACTTTAAGAGAATGTTATCAACCTCTCGCGACCTTGGGTGCAACATGAGTGTGAAGATTCATTTCTTATACATTCACCTTGATCAATTTCCTGAGAACCTTAGAGATTGTAGCTATAAATAGTAGGAGCGTTTCCAACAAGACCTGAATACGATGAAAGAGCGTTATCAAGGGCGATAGGACAAAAAATGTTGGCAGATTACTGCTGGAGTATCAAACGAGAGCTCCCAGTGGTTCTCCATAAGCGCAAGAGCTACAAGCGCGAGTTTTTGTCTCAATGGAAAGATAGAAAATGTTTGAGCTTTCCATGATTTCAGATGGTTTTTTGTATTACTGTGCCCTGTGTCTATATACACATGTTATTATTCTCTAGGAATAGGTCTTAAATATATTTCTGTATTAGATGTAAGTGTGTGTGTGTGTGTAATTGCCATAGTCAAATACTTTCGTATTGGAATATATCTAATGTCTAATGCGTATTTATGAACTTTAAATGATCAATATCATCATTTTTCTAATACATGTGGTTCTTATGTAGAACAATGTATCCATTCTCACATGAATGCCTTAAATTTACATTTGTATATTACTACTATATTGGGTTTGAATGTAATACCACTGAAATGTGGCATAGGTTCAATTTTTAATGTACGTATATTCTTTAATTTTGCAAGGCTTAATATCACCTTTCTGTAATAGACGTGGCTTGTATTGAGACATATATGTTAATTTCTGCGTAAATATTTATATTCGTATTCATAGTGGGTGCATGTAATGCCCGGAAACAAATGCGTTTATTTTGCATATCTCCAATATATATTTTGATTATTGTATTCCATTTGCATTCTTTTTTGAATATATAGATTAATTTTCTTACCAGTGTGTTTGTTTTAGCCCTATTTAGAGATTTATTATATTACCAGATTTCTTAAAGTGCATTGCTCTACAATGTGACAAACTCCGGTATAACTTCAATAAATTGACATTATAGTGAAAAAACACAAAACATTGAATTGAAAAAAATCGAGAGCTTACACACAAAAATTAAGTTCATATTTGAAATTAACACATCCAAATTAGGGTAAATGAGGTGTTGATATCAATACAACAAAAATGTCCTACAGTGTAATAAATCCATTTGTTTTTGTCTTTTTCTCTTCATTTATTGTTTATTAATACATATGCCTAGCTTCGTTATACGGAACAAGTATTTTTAATACTTACGCAATTGATGAACTGTAGATTTCCAACGTTTCCCAACTGAAGTTAAGAAGTGAAGTGAAAGTAAGTTGTGTTTTAATATTAATATATTTATTATAAAGCTCTACTACTGTAAAACAGATCATTCTATTCTCTGTTCTAATGTAAGAGATCAACACTATTAAACACAACATAATTTTTCTACTGATGGCAACAAGGAACAAGACAGGCTGAGTAATCTCATTATTAGTTGTGCCCAGCAACACAGTACTAACGGCTGCAGGGTAACTGTTTTGGTAATAATAATAAATGGTTTTGAAAGGAGGTAGTTGGAGAAATTTGCATGCGTTATCACAACTTACTGTATTCGAACTTCCGTCTACAGCTTGTATTAAACTTTTGTATAATTCAATATGAAGTCACTTAAGTATATATGTATTGTCACTCTGGGAAGGTTTATGTTCATTCATTTTGATGCCGGAGATAATGGGCCGCAGCATCACAGAAAAACGTCTCGAGCAATTCTTATAATTTTCTGTACAACTTCAATCTTCAATCACAGTTTATGAACATATATGTATCTCTTCATTCTTCTGCAAAAGAATGGAAGAGTTAGAAGGAATGCAAGATACTATTCTCTATAACACTTGGGAATATTAGCTAGTTTATAGTAAAAATAGATTAACCCTTAAGAGATCCGGGATTTTTGGGCTATTTTTTAGATTTTCAGTCAAGCAGCTACTGCATCGTCACTATTTATCCTAGGATCATGGTTCATACCTCATTCTCTTCAGAATGGAGCTGGCTTTCAAATGATACCACTTGCATGCTCATACCGTATACCAGGAGCGGGGAAAATGATGGCAAAGGGAAAATTTCGGAGGGAAAATTTTTTCTCGCACTTTGGTCCCCCCTGGAGCGACCCTGTGTGAACGTAGCCATCTAGAAAAAATCTGATAAATAGTACTTGGTATACTGAATGTGTGTGCCAAATTTCAAGCTTCTATCTTGAATTTTATCAGGAATTCCCACCATGCCCAAATTACCGTAAAACACCATGATCTCAGGTAAAAAATTTCCTGAGACATCCCTAATTACCCTAGGGTCACGTTTCGCCCATCATTCTCTTCAGAATAGAACTGCCTTTCAGGCGGTATGACTCACGTGTCTCCATCATGTATCTAAGGCGGGAAAATGAGGAGAAACAGGATTTTTTGGGTCTAAGTATCCTTTTTTCAACTTTTAGCCCCCCTGGACCCCCCTATTTTAACGCAGAGATCTGAAAAAAATCTGGTAAATACTACTCGGTGGGCTGAATGTTTATGCACAATTCCAATTTTCCAGGTGCAAAAGTAAGCCCGCCAAAAAAAAAAAATACCGACAATGTCCCATATTCCCTATACAGAGGGAAATTTTTAAACATTCCCTGAGACATTCCTAATTACCCTAGAATCATATTGCGCCCATCATTCTCTTCAGAATAGAACTGCCTTTCAGGCGGTACCATTTACTTGTCTCCATCATGTATCTAAGGCGGAAAAATGAGGAAAAACGGGATTTTTGGGTGAAAATATCCCTTTTTTCAACTTTTTGACCCTCTGGATCCCCCCTGTTTTAACGCAGAAATCTGAAGAAAAAATCTGGTAAATACTACTCGGCAGACTGCATGTTTGTGCAAAATTTCAATCTTCTACGTGCAAAAATAAGCCCGCCAAAAATACTTTACATAACCCCCCCCCAAAAAAAAGTATTTCACGAAAAAATAAGTTTTAGACTTATTACGTCATCACCTCCTATGTCTCGACACAGGAAGGTGTGAAACCATCCGTAATGTCTTCTACAATGCCTTTGGACTTGAAAAACAACAACAACAACAACAACAAAAAAAAAACGGACGAAAAAGCTCAAATAGGAGAGTTATAATGCAATATACCATGAAACACCCCGTATGGTACAAATTGTACCATAAGATTCCCAAAGGGTTAAGGGCAGGGGATTGTTCTTATATAGAAACGACAGAAAAATACTCTTGTTGGCTCGTCTCGTTGAAATTGCAGAAAAAGAGTTGTATTTTCCCTTCGGAAAGGGGCGCATGGCCCTTTTCTGGATCCACCGCTATTGTTAACTTGGTGTCTTTCATGTATCAATACTTAACAGATTATACTAGTCCTGGGCAGTCACAGTTTAGATATTCCTGATTATTCACCGTTTTCTTTCCAATGCTCAAGCGAAGTAAGGATCAAATAAATTCTGTAGTCTTATGACGATTGACGAGCATTAAAGTCTCCTTCTGCAGTTTATTGCATAATTTTTTTTTATTGGCATACAATCCCTAACAATGTAATGATGTATTCTACTCTTACAAAGATAAAACGGTAAATTATTTTGATTCTAAACGTTAAAATATGAATTCATATTTTATATCTGGTTGATTTTATTGTATTTTATTTTATACCTAGTGTTATTAGCAAGAGAATATGACTTCGGGCCTAAGTTTTACATGTAATCTAAACTATATTGAAGTTTTAATCTAAGACTTATTTAGTGCATCCCTATTCCAAACTTATGGAACTGCTTACGCCACAACGCTATTACTGGCATCACCGATTACTTTAAACCGAATTCATCGACATAATTCTAGAAATCGCAACAGGATGAGTCAATATTACAATGTTATTAGCCTTCATCATAATGTTGATACTATAATGATATTAATAAAAAGTATTTTTGTTTAACGTTCCGCTTTTAATGTACTGTACGGCCAAAGTGTATGCCAATGTTTATGGAGTAGTTAACGGAATGAGAAAGCAGAAGAAAATGGGAGAAATCCAAGAAGATCCACCGACACCACGCTGACCATTACAAACTCATATGACTTCTGGCCATAAGCAGTTCCAAGAATTTGAACAGAGAGATCTCTTGAATGTAATCTGCTCAATAAAACTCTCCTGACTCTTTGGATCCAAACCAATTAGCTCTATTTGAAAAATTCTCCCATTTGACATGTTCTCCAAATCGAATGAAAATTTGTAATTTTTTAATAGTTAGCATAAAATAGTACGGACTCCCTACAATAATATCTACTTTTCTCCACAGTCATATTGTTCTTTGGATCTGCTTATATTCATTGACAACTGGATTTTTTTGAATTCATTAGCTGAGGAAAAATGATAATATTTAAACAGAGAATACGAAGATAACGGAATTACATTTAAGTTTGTGGAAAATTATTTTTTAAAAAGTATCAAGTATTCTTAGTACTTAACGAATTCCGTTTTTGTACTAGGTACAAGTTCCCCGGAAACTGTATTAGATACCGTGTACCGGAAGTGAGAAGTAGTTGACCGAAAATGACGAATCCGGTATCAATCAGTTTCTCTCACCAGTCGAGGTGAGTATGTTGCATGTTTGCAATAGCTGAAGATACCCTACCCCCGGAAACTGTATTAAGTACCATGTACAGACGGTTGATCGGAATGACCAATTTCCATACCAATCGCTTTCTTTCGTCAATACGAGTTATTGATATAATTGTTGCATATGGGTAATGGCTGGAAGCTGTATTATTTCAAATTTGTTTGATGGGAAGTTAGATGACTTAGAAAAAGACACACAATACGAAATTTCAAAATGTGTACTCGTCATTGAATATCATACTGATAATAAAATGAAGAAATAGTCGGGATACGTTGCCGAATTACAAATACACCTGAAATATAGTTGATTTAGTTTGATGGGAAAAATATCTTCATTAAGAACAAAAAGATGGGAAAGTAAACTAAAGTAAAATCTTCCAGAGCTCTCTGGCAATTTGGAGTGTATTTTGTAGGGACAGGATTGCTCCAATGGCAAGATCTAATTACTGAAGAAATAGGAATAGGAATAAAACGTAAAAACTGCTTCCAGTTGGCCAAGAAG
Organism: Thermobia domestica; assembly: GCF_964235325.1. Lineage (NCBI taxonomy): Eukaryota > Metazoa > Arthropoda > Insecta > Zygentoma > Lepismatidae > Thermobia > Thermobia domestica. The sequence continues at coordinate 73,466 of NW_027656547.1, forward strand.
AGGAGTCAATGGAAAACTTCTGTGAACACGGAATTGAACCTCCAACTTCCATAGAATTCAGAGTTAGTTTGATAAAACTTTGTTTAATGCAGTTCTTGCAAGACTTCGAATACAACATGAAAGACATGGAAAACTTCATAGTCCAATGTTTACAGATATTAAAATATAATGATCTTAAAGATATAAAGTTAACTAAGGAAATGCCTTAATAGTCAGCGTTCCGATGAGCCAATGCTACATTATTCGTCAATTTGGGTAAAATTGGGATTTTCATTGAAACATCAAGATTCATCTATCATGTCTCAGTATCTGTTTCATGAAGAAGCTGCTAAATAGCCATGTGGGATCAATTTAGTTGGACGAGCCCTGCTTTTTGTCTATTGAAACTACAGGACACGTGCCAACAAAACGGAACCTACGTCGCTACATTATGCAAAACTCATATTATTACATGTGTATCGCTTTCTAATCCTGCGTCTGATATGTTTGTTTCCTTTTTTACAGCTCTTCAGTTTAAGTCGTTCTGACTCCTATTTTGCAAAGTTCTACAACCTCTGACAATAAAGTTCGGTGAATGAAGTCGCTGTGGTCGACCTGGCAACACTGGCACACCGAAACACTGCACACGGGTAGCGGCAGGTGCCGCCATTATGAACCCATCGTTGTTCAGTTGTGAGTCAAGTGTGGTATTTGTGAGACACGTTGTACCAAGTGAATGTTAGTGTGTCCGGTTCCAAACTGATATCAGTAAAATGAACGAACAAAGAATCAATTTGAAATTTTGTTTTAAGCTTGGCAAGACACCGAAAGAAATCCATTATATGGCAACAGGTTTATGAAGATCAAGTAGTGTCCTCGAAATATGTTTTCGAGAGGTTCGGCCTTTTTCGAGAAAGGCAGGATAGTGTTTCTGATAGCCACCATAGCGGAAGGCCTTCAAGCTCTCGCACAGACAAAACATTGAAAAACTGAGGACATTAATCACGAACGATCGCCGATTAACTGTGCGAATGATTGCTGAGGAATCTGCGTGACTTATCCTCATAACGACTTAGGGAAAAGGAAAACATGTTATCAACTCGTGCCACATTAGTTGACTGATGATCAGAAGCACGCACGTGTTCTTGCCTCACAGGATTTTATCGTTCTGGCCGGTGAAAATCCAAATTTCTTGAATTGTATTGTTGCTGTGGATGAATCCTGAGTGTGAGGTACGATCCGGAAACAAAACGCCCAAGCATGGAATGGCGTTCTCCTGCACCATCTCGTCAGAGAAAGGTCACAGCAGAAGGATCGCACATCAAAATGATTGGAATCACCTTTTTTTTTTTTGACAGTAATGGCATAATTCACAAGGAATTTCTACTCGAAGGAACAATATTGAATGTTGCTACGTACGTTGAAATTTTGGAACGTTTCATGAAACGTGCGTAAAGGGTACGACCCAAGTACTCAAAACTAGGTTCATGGTTTCTGGTTCAGGACAATGCCCTCTCTCACACAGACAATTAATTACTGGCCCAAAAGGAGGTGGTACAAATTGACCATCCACCATATTCGCCAGATCTGAATCCTCCCGACTTCTTCCTGTTCCCACGCATCAAACTCGCGTTGAATGGAAAGAGATTTGACGATATTCAAGACATCCAGTGAAACGTGACGAGGCTCCTGGGCACCATCCCGAAAGAAGACTTCTCAAAGAGTTTCCAGGACATGTAGGCCTACAGCCGTGCTCAAGATTGCGTAGCTGCGGAAGGAGACTACTTCGAAGGACAGAAGGAAAGTTTCATTCATATTGTATCTACTTTCTATTTACGGGATCATTCACCGAACTTTATTATCAGAGGTTGTATTAGGGTGGCGAGCACCAACTAAGAGTAAGTGAAACTAAAGTAGTAAGGTACTAAGAGAGAAGGAAATCGGCGACTCCCAGTCGAGAGTACTGAACTAAAGAAGGAAAGTACTACAGGAGTAAATTTTTCATTTACTACAGAAGTAAATTTATTTACTCCATAACTGGTAGAGAGCACCATCAAAGAGTACGCTACTACATTAGTGACTTAAGGAGGAAATAAGGCCAAAATTTACTCCTAAGCAGTAGTAGGAGTAAAATTAGAAAGTAAGGTGTACTCTTTGGTTTCTGCGTGTTAAATATCGAATTCTATGGATTACCTGTACTACGAAGAATATATGGAGATGGAGGAAGAGGTAGACATCCCAAGAATGAGGGTTTTTATGGAGAGGACAGACCCATATGCAATGTATTGTGACAATGATTTCAAAGAGCCGTTTGGGTTTCGTAAGAAATGTTTTGAGTCGCTGCTTGGTATGCTGGAGCCGTTACTGCAGCATAATTCTGACAGGAATCGTGCTTTGTCTTCTGGGCTGCAACTTCTTTGTGGATTGCGAATCTTTCGCAGTGCTTATCAAATCGTAGCAGGAGATTTCATTAACCCTTTCCGGATTCCGGCTTTTTGGGCTATTTTTTAGACTTTCAGTCAAGCAGCTACTGCATCATCACTATTTATCCTAGGATCATGGTTCATACCTCATTCTCTTCATAATAGAGCTGGCTTTCAAATGGTATCACTTGCATGCTCATACCATACACCAGAAGTGGAAAAAATTATGTTAAAGGGAAAATTTCAGAGGGAAAATTTTTTTCTCGCACTTTGGCCCTCCCTGGAACGACCCTGTGTGAACGTAGCCATCTAAAATAAAATTTGATAAATAGTAATTGGTATACTGAATGTGTGTGCCAAATTTGAAGTTTCTATCTTGAATACTAAGGGCGGGAGAAATTTTATCAAGAATTCCCACAATGCCCCAAATTACCACAAAACACTATGATCTCAGGGAAAAAAATCCGGAGACATCCCTAATTACCCTAGGGTCATGTTTGGCCCATCGTTCTCTTCAGAATGGAACTGCCTTTCAGACGGTATGACTCACGTGTCTCCATCATGTATGTGAGGCGGGAAAATCCTGAAAAGCGGGATTTTTTGGTCTAAAAATCCCTTTTTCAACTTTTTCCCTCTGGACCCCCCCTGTTTTAATGCAGAGATCTGAAAAAATCTGATAAATACTACTAGGTGGGCTGAATGTTTATGCACAATTTCAATCTTCTAGGTGCAAAAGTAAGCCCGCCAAAAAAATATACCGACCATGTCCCATTTTTCCCTATATAGAAGTATATATTTTAAAAAAATCCCTGAGACATCTCTAATTACCCTAGGATAATGATTCGACGTCATTATCTTAAGAATGGAACTGCCTTTCAGACGGTATGACTCACGTGTCTCCATCATGTATGTGAGGCGAAAAAATCCTGAAAAACGGGAATTTTGGATAAAAATATCCCTTCTTTCAACCCTTTGCCCCTCTGGTTCCCCCCTGTTTTAACTCACAAATCTGAAAAAAAAATCTGGTAAATACTACTCGGTGAACTGAATGTTTGTGCAAAATTTCAATCTTCTACGTGCAAAAATAAGCCCGCCAAAAATATTGAACATAGGCTTAATAAATGAAAAGATAAATTTTAGACTTATGACGTTATCCGCTCCTATGTCTGGACGCAGGAAGGTCTGAAACCATACGTAATGTCTTCCACAATGCCTCTGGACTTGAAAAAAAACGGAGGAAAAAGCTCAAATAGGAGAGAAATAACGCATGTATCATGAAAAACGCGTATGGTACAAATTGTACCATAGAATCCCCAAAGGGTTAATATCCATCGTAATACTGCTGGAAGAGCTTTAACAGTGTAATAGGCAGTTCAATTGCCTTAAAGCCACTGTATGTACCACACCACCAAGAAAACATGTCAAGGAGCAAAAGGGAATTCTATCGAATTGATGGATTCCCGAATGTCATAGGAGCCATAGATTGTTTTTTACATATACCCATACTTGTGTCCTTCTGGAGCACAAGCAGAACTAGGATACAGAAATCGCAAGAAATTCTTTTCTCATGGAGCCGGACTTGATTCCCGATGAGAGAGCATTGAAAATTTTGACCGTATTATCCATCTTAAACTGTAGATCCACCTCTCTTTTCGTCTCAACGCTGAAAGGGATGGTACATTCCAACCATACCAACCAACCAATCACATTACATTACTTTACACCTTGCTAGTTCTAGCTAATTCTGTGGTTCAATTTGACGCTTTTCCTTTTTCCATGACCTTGTCCTATCCTATTCTGGAATTTCTCCTCCCACTCCCTTTCAACTGTAATATTTTATCCTCAATATCAGAACAAAGTTTGTATGTACTATTATTTACCCGAGCAATTGCAGTAAATCAACAAGATTTTTAAGTATGTTTTTTATAGTAGAATTTCTAAGCTGTGTGGGGAAAATAATGTTGAGAAGTTGAAACCTTATATGTTTGCTTTACAAAATTAAGCTTCGCAACATTTTGACAAGACATTTAAAAGTCTGGCAGGAGGATAAAATACATTGAATTCGAACTCAAACATCAGGTGATCGGTAATGACATTCGTCCCCCTATTTCCCTTGTATACGCCTGACTCTAACTATCCAAGGACAACCATTCCATTATTTGAATACGAACATACGTGTGAATTTTAATACGGATGAATTTCTGAGTTTTTAAAAAGTGATTTCTGTTAATATTCGAGTCGAGACCGACAGTTTCTAGTCTGGGCTTGGGCATGTCTCGGTATCATCTCGATATACAAGTGTCTGTTTTGGTCTCGTTTCGGCTGTCTCGATATGTAGGGTCTCAATATTGTTTCAATATAGAAACAGCCATCTCAGTCTCGGAATCATGTCGAAATTTCGAAGAGACGGATACTAGTTTCAATCTCTCTACCATCACTATTAGTCCAGGATCTGAGGGGGGGGGGGGTTGAGCATGCAAAGAAAGCCTAACGTAGTTTTATTTCTGATTATTGTTATAGGCACTATAGTGATCGTGAAAGCCGATGTCGTCGTCCCCCAGCGTGGTCGATTACTTGGGGGAAGGGGAAAGGGGTAGGGCGCAGAAAATCGTAGACCTTCGCGTTGGCGGTCCTAGCAGCCCACCTAATTGTCACAGGGACATGAACTATACCTCGTTGGAAAGCTCATAGAACAAGAATTCCGACGAGGTAACTTTTTTGCACCCCGTGCCCAACACGTAAAAGAAGAGAAAATAAAAAATTGGAAGAAAAACACATTTTTGAAAAATTTGTGGGACGCTGGCAACACTCTTGTTTGTCGTACGCCGGAAATAATAATCTCACATGTACGCCATACATTGACAACAATTATATTTAAAAATGAAGGGCGTAGACACAATAGCAAGAGAGAAAAATTCGGAACTTTGTACCTCCGATGGTCACTCTGTACATATTTTTCGATGGACTATCGTCACGTTGGCAGCCCTAGCGACGCCCCTAATTGTCACAGGGACATGAATGATACCTTGTTGGCAAGCTTATGGGACACAGATTTCAGAGAGATAACGTTTGTGCTCTCATGCATATGACAAACAACAGTGTGTTGCCAGAGTCCCACAAATTTAATTTTTTTTTTATGTATTTGATTTTCTTCTTCTTTTACGGGTTGAGCATGGGAGCACAAAAGTAATCCAGTTATAATCTGTGTTCTATAAGCTTTCCAATGAGGTATATTTCATGTCAATGTGACAAATAGGGGCGGCGCTAGGGTTGCCAGACAACGTGAAGGTAGACGACAAATATATACGAAAGAAATACGACCTTCCGAATTTTTTTTTATCTCCCTTGCTATTGCACCTACGTCCTCCATTGTTTTCATATGACTGTTCGCAATGTCTGGCGTACATATGATTTTTTTTCTCTGTACGACAAATAACAGTATTGCCAGCGTTCCTCAAAGTTTAAATATGTTGCTTTCTTTAATAAGAAAATATACACTGGAGAAATGGGCAAATTCAATACCCCCATTTACCCCTCGTAACCCCAATGACAAAATATAGGATATCAGTAGTTAGTATATTCATTTATTTATACTGATACCAATTTTTATGCTTATAACTCCTTTGGGATAAATTGATTGGCATAAGGCAATTTGAGTTGGGATAAGGCAATTTGAGTTTGGAATTGTGGATAACATTTTTTGAAATACATCTTTAATTGTAAAATCATTATCATATTGTTAATAAATGTAACTGAAATACAAATATAATATTAGCACTATAACAACTTTATTTGCACTTACCTTCATTTGTTGAACATTTATGTTTCTGATGTTAATCCACTCAATTTCCAATGCCAAATAACAACTACATATTCACGTGTCATGTTGTTTAACAACACATCTTCATTTTACAAACGAACTGCTTGATTTTCAAAATTTCCACTTCTTTAACTAAACTTGAATCACTTGAGGCCTAACGTATCGTAACTGTTGCGCTAAAGTTTCCATATCAGGTTTAAAAAATTAAATTTAATACTAATTGTTTGTTCTTCTTAATCATTGCAATTGCGTATATTTTGCTTAGTCACAATCGGCTTCTTCGCAGTAATATTTTGTCATCTAAGAAAAAAAAGAACTTGGTTAAATCTAAAGGCTCTGCAAACGGAATTGGGGAGTTACTCCAATAGTAGTTTTGAGCAGTGCATCTTAGTACATGTTATCGGAAAGAGTTGGAGGTGCACGGTAAGCACCCAATGACATATTAACTGCTGATGGGGATGACAGGAAGTGAATTATCTACTTTCAACACAAGAATTTCGCTTTTTGTTAACAATCTTTAAATAGACAAGCTATATTTGGTGAAGTTGTGTATCATCAGGTCTTGTTGATGTAAAAACTGTGCACATATAAAACAGAATCCGATATTCTTGCTAAATTGAAAACAGGGTTTGATTTTTACTTTGCTCGTCGAGTCACAGCTTGTAAAACATGATGAGCTGGTAAACCTTTGGAGAATTGTATCCCAAGTACTTCTGAAGCTATATGACATCCTAGAGCTCTTTTGCTTTCTCGAACACCAGCGACTAACGACAAACTATGGAAACCGACGTCTTTCAAGTCATGCCAGTTTGATATGGCTAACACGATCACATCCGTGTCTGGGCTGTGAATTATTAGCTTTACACTTCCTATGCAGTGTGCGAATTGAAAAATTTTCCCAGGGGGGGATGAAATTCACCCATATGCGCACCCAGTCCTCCCACACACACACACACACACACACATATATATATATATATATATATATATATATATATATATATATATATATATATATATATATATATAGATAGATAGATAGATAGATAGATAGATATAGATATAGATATAGATATAGATATAGATAGATAGATAGATAGATAGATAGATAGATATAGATATAGATATAGATATACACTAACAAGTACAAAACAGTTGAGATGTGAGATCTTTCATAAATTTTCACTCAAGTAATATTTAGGTTAGCTACGCAAAGTAAGAATTGTTCCCTTTTCTGTCTTATCTTTATGTCCATTTAAAAATACTCCAGAGGGGGAAAAAGTTATCCCTGCCAGAGATAAAATTTTTCTTCTCCAGGGTGGGAAAGATTTTTGTCAGGGGGGGAAATCCCTGGCATCCCCCCCGCCAATTCGCACCCTGTTCCTATGTTTCTTACTGAATCAAACGTATGAAAAAAAATTCTTGTGTCTCCTTCATTCTGGTTATTTTCAAGGTTTTTATACGTTCTTGTTAACTGATCTTCATGTTTTAGGTAACAGTCGTTTTAGCTTTCAATACTACCAGATACAGAAAACTGTTTATCTGCAGGAATGATTAGTTTGTTAATTATATACTCTGAAGTATACTTGACATAGTTCCTTTTGTTTTCACCAAAGCCATGTAACGGGACCACTGTTTTGGAATCTTGGTCAGATCAATATGAATTATTATGAGTAAAGGATTCTTCTACGTACTTCTAAAATCGTTTTCACAATTTTTAAGTGATGTACTGATGTTACTGTACCTGTCATATACAAGATCCACTCGTGTTGTTGCACTGTTATGGAGAAATCTTTCAATTTCCCTTAGTTGGTGCTCAGAAAAGTCTTTGAAAGTCTCTAAAGTTGATAAAACATTGTTTGGGACACTATGAACCAGATC